>NC_141538.1:5550000-5850000 GCF_021556685.1 Rattus norvegicus | reverse complement strand
GCTCCTTATGTTTTGTGGGATCAGACTACAAAGGATGCATGGTTTGGGAGTGATGTATCAAGAAAGGTAAGGAGATCTGACTTTTGCCTTTGGGAACAAAATTCTCATTGTAATGCAGGAAGTAGGAACACTTTGGAAAGATCATTTCTGTAAAAGGAAACCCTAGGATTCCATTCTTCTGGAGTGGAGTGGAATATATATCGATCTGTTTCAGGAAGATTTGGAAAGAAAGATGGTTAATGTAGTTTAAAATAAGTGAATCATTTCAGTCTTTCTCTTGTTCTTTCTGAATAGATACTGATTTTGACCAAGAGTATGCTTCACATATAATGGTAGTCAAAGAAGACTAGAGTGAAGTTTAATAAAATCCTGATTACCCAGGATTTGCTTGTTTTTTTTTTCATTCCAGCCCTCTTTTTGGAGTATATAATAGTTGTATTTCACAGTAATTAGACTATTATATTATTAAATATTCACATAAAGTGAATTAATGGTCATATAAAAGTACATTTCATATATATATGTATTTCATATGTGTGTGTGTGCGTATTTGTGTGTGTGTGTGTGTGTGTGTGTGTGTATGTAGGTGACAAATTCGTGTATACTATTTTGTATACTTTCAATTACTTTACCACTGATGTATTCAAGTGCAGTTTTAAGTTCTTCAGGTCTCAAGGACCTCCACATCAAACCAGATACACACAAACTAATAGAAGAAAAAGTGGGGAAGCATCTCGAACACATGGGCACTTGAGAAAATTTCCTGAACAAAACACCAATGACTTATGCTCTAAGATCCAGAATCGACAAATGGGATCTCATAAAACTGCAAAGCTTCTGTAAGGCAAAGGACACTGTGGTTAGGACAAAATGGCAACAACAGATTGGGAAAAGATCTTTGCCAATCCTACAACAGATAGAGGGCTTATATCCAAAATATACAAAGAACTCAAGAAGTTAGACCGTAGGGAGACAAATAACCCTATTAAAAAATGGGGTTCAGAACTAAACAAAGAATCACAGCTGAGGAATGCCAAATGGCTGAGAAACACCTAAAGAAATGTTCAACATTTTTACTCCTAAGGGAAATGCAAATCAAAACAACCCTGAGATTTCACCTCACACCAGTGAGAACGGCTAAGATCAAAAACTCAGGTGACAGCAAATGGTGGGTGAGGATGTGGAGAAAGAGCAACACTCCTCCATTGTTGGTGGGATTGCAGACTGGTACAACTATTCTGGAAATCAGTCTGGAGGTTGCTCAGAAAATTGGACCTTGAACTACCTGAGGACCCAGCTATATCTCTCTTGGGCATATACCCAAAAGATGCCCCAACACGTGCTCCACTATGTTCATAGCAACCTTATTTATAATAGCCAGAAGCTGGAAAGAACCCAGATGCCCTTCAACAGAGGAATGGATACAGAAAATGTGGTACATCTACACAATGGAATATTACTCAGCTATCAAAACCAATGACTTTATGAAATTCATAGGCAAATGGAGGGAACTGGAAAATATCATCCTGTGTGAGATAACCCAATCACAGAAAAACACACATGGTATGCACTCATTGATAAGTGGCTATTAGCCCAAATGCTTGAATTACCCTAGATACACAGAACACATGAAACTCAAGACGGATGATCAAAATGTGAATGCTTCACTCCTTTAAAAGGGGAACAAGAATATCCTTGGCAGGGCATAGGGAGGCAAATTTAAAAGAGGCAGAAGGAACACCCATTCAGAGCCTGCCCCACATGTGGCCCATACATATACAGCCACCCAATTACACAAGATGGATGGAGCAAAGAAGTGCAGTCCAGCAGGAACTGGATGTAGCTCTCTACTGAGAGACACAGCCAGAATACAGCAAATACATACTCGAATGCCAGCAGCAAACCACTGAACTGAGAAGGGGACTCCCATTGAAGGAATCAGAGAAAGGACTGGAAGAGCTTGAAAGGGCTCGAGACCCCATATGAACAACAATGCCAACCAACCAGAGCTTTCCAGGACTAAGCCACTACCTAAAGACTATACATGGACTGACCATGGGCTCCAACCTCATAGGTAGCAATGAATAGCCTAGTAAGGGCACCAGTGGTAGGGGAAGCCCTTGGTCCTGCTAAGACTGAACTCCCAGTGATTGTGACTGTTGGGGGTAGGACCGTAATGGAGGGAGGGTGGGGAGGGGAACACCTATATAGAAGGGGAGGGGGAGGGGATGGGGGATGTTGGCCCAGAAACCGGGAAAGGGAGTAACTATCAAAACGTAAATAAGAAATACTCAAGTTAATAAAGAAAAAATATTTATTCACTAATTTATTTACTCTATATCCTGATTACAGTCTCATCTTCACGACCCCTTCTCCACTCCATTTTCCTTCATCTTAGTAGTGTAGAATCTCCATGAACAACAACTCACTCTCATACATCAATTCACAACAGGAATAAGTGCATCTCCTCCCACTGAAGCTAGACAAAGCAGCCCAGCTAAAAGAAAGCAATCAAGTGGTAGACAACAGAGTCAGAGCTAGACCACACACTAATACTTAGGGTACATACCTAAGATCAAGCTGCACATCTGCTACATATATGTAGGGGGCCTAGATCCTGCTGCTGGAGCATATGAAGGGGGAGGTCCTGCAGATTCAAAGGTGAAGGATCACAATGATTTAAAGGCTACAGCAAGATACCAGGATATAGAAGGATATGGGAGGCTCCGGTATTGATGGTGTAGCAAAATCCAGAGGGCTTGAAGCAGGCCAGTGACTTATTTTAATGTACATTTGCAAGTAAACCTTTTTGGACAAAGGGGTATAATTTGTGACATAGTATAGCACACCACATCTCACAGACTGCATTTTTTAAAAGGATTTTAATTTTTTGTTTGATTTTTAATTTAACTTTAAAACTTTATTTAATTTTAATTTTTGAAGTTTTGCAAGGGGGGGATTGTTATCAAGAGATAGTTGGAAGGGTTGAAAAATAAAATGAGAGTTACTTGTGAGCATGATGATAAATTTAAAGAGATTCAAAAACACATATATTTTGAAAAGGATAAAAGGCAACAAAAAAGTAAAAAATGAAAGAAAGCAGGGTACATTTTTAACTAGTAGTTTCCAGGGATTAAGTCCACAGGAAGGACGAATTAGTGATGTCACACACATGAATAGTATTCTCACCCAGGACTCAACTTGGCTTGGACTTTTATAGGACTTTTACCTTTTATAGGTAATTTCTTATTACCAAGCTCCCGGAAACCTAAAATCCAAGCCTGAATCAAAGCGCATGTCCAAATGAAGCAACAAAATTCATTTTTCACTCTTAATAACTATTAATGATTCTTCTCTTATGGGCAGTTCTTTTCTTTTCTTTTCTTTTCTTTTTATTAACTTGAGTATTTCTTATTTACATTTCGAGTGTTATTCCCTTTCCCGGTTTACGGGCCAACATCCCCCTAACCCCTCTCCCTTCCCTTCTTTATGGGTGTTCCCCTCTCCATCCTCCCCCCATTGCCGCCCTCCCCCCAACAGTCTAGTTCACTGGGGGTTCAGTCTTAGCAGGACCCAGGGCTTCCCCTTCCACTGGTGCTCTTACTAGGATATTCATTGCTACCTATGAGGTCAGAGTCCAGGGTCAGTCCATGTATAGTCTTTAGGTCTTGGCTTAGTCCCTGGAAGCTCTGGTTGCTTGGCATTGTTGTTCATATGGGGTCTCGAGCCCCTTCAAGCTTTCCAGTTCTTTCTCTGATTCCTTCAACGAGGGTCCTGTTCTCAGTTCAGTGGTTTGCTGCTGGCATTCGCCTCTGTATTTGCTGTATTCTGGCTGTGTCTCTCAGGAGGGCAGTTCTTTTCAAATATATTCCTTTGTATGGTCAAGCATGAAAACAAACAAGCAAAGCTATTCTGCAATCTGCATATAAAATATGACTATCTTGTGCAGGACTGCTCAAACATAAACTCAGCTGCATGCTGGTAAGAAATATGTGATGAGTAGAGTTGACTTAACCTAAGTCATAATCTCAGAAGAAAAGTAACTTATCAGTGTTGCTCAATTTAGGAAGTGTTATAATTTTCTATGATTGCTATGACAAAACACTGATAAAAAGCAACTTATGGAAGACAGGTTGCACTCCATGATATACTTGGAGTTACCAGTTAACTCCTGAGAAATATCAGGGCCTAAACTGAAGCAGGGCAGGAACCTGGATTCAAGAACTGAAGTACAAGCTGAAGAACAAGGAGTTCTGCCTCTTGCCTTGTACCTCATCCCTTTCATTTTCTGACTAATAGCTCAAGGGTGGCACCATCCTGGAGATCTGGGACCTACAAATTCCAAGGTTAATCAGGACAATATCCTTTAGACTTCTCTGTACATTAGGTCAATCTGATGGAGGCATTTTCTCCATTAAACTCCCTTTTCTCACCAACTTCTTTTCTCAGGTACATTTGTTTTGCTTTAATAAAACACCAGGATCTAAAACACTAAACAAAGATTGCACATGGGGGAACCTGTGGCTCCAGCTGAATATGTAGCAGAGGATGACTTTATTTGGCATCACTAGGAGGGAAGCTGCTTAGTCTTAAGGAAGCTTGATGACCCAGGGTTAGGGAATGCTAGGCTGTTGAGGTCAGAGTGTATAGGTGAGGGAGGGAGCAGTGTAATAGAGGCAGGGGGAGGAGATACAGGGTTTGTGGAGGTGAACTATGAAGGGGGATAACGTTTGAAATATAAATAAATAAAATAATAAAAAAGAAAACAATATGACCAGGGAAACATTCAAGTAAGTGGTTCTTTGGGACTTAGAAATGCTGATAGAGTATAGCACTTCAATGTCATGACAGAGGAGCATGTCTGCATAAAGGGAAAAAAAACAAACAGCAAGCTGAAACCTGATGTCTCTTATCTTGGGAAGCAAAAATGTAGCAGAGAAAGTACATTGAAAATGGGCACCTGTATTTTGTAATTTCAAATTATAGGCAATGGTATACTTCTATCAGGAGGGTCAAGGGACTTAAGCCACCAGAAAGTCGTCACAAAGAGGGTATTGCCATGCCTGGAACTAGAATGGCATCCCATTCAAAACTTCCCAACAGAAACCCCCAACCCCCCTACCCCCTAAAAATGTCAATGAATGACAGTCATTAATTAGATTAACTCACAGTGTTTGGCAGCACATCAGGTTTGAAATGTTGCTTTGGTTTAGTAGTTCTTCTATTCTTTGCAGTATGCCTTAAATTTTGACAAGTTTTGGTAAAATGCAGAGAACTTAGAGTCTCCATTTCAGAAACTTCATATCATGCATTCCTGTCTGTGGCAACTGTTATTTTCCTCATAGTTTTGGATTTCATTTTTAAATTTCAATTTTGTAAACCATGTGAAATGACAATCTTGTTTTGCCTTGTGTTATTACAGATGTCCATTATACAAATCATGATCGACAACTATCATCAAATATTTGGAAATTATAATATATTTTATAAACATATTGACAGAAGATCTGAGGATTTAAAGACTTGTGCAGATTCAATAAACTCTTCTGGCAAATCACCTATTATGAAAGAATTCCTAGCTGGCCACAACAAGAAGACATGCGATAATGGTGAAAAATTAAAAATTTCATCCATTGCTCTGCAGGAGTAAGGTCCTACAGGTGAACCAAGATTTATTTAGTCATCAAATGAATGGAAGGATGACATCATTCACTTATTTCATAAATTTGTAAATATGAGAGCAGTTTTGGGCACAAAATGATATTAGAGTATGGAAAAACTTTTTAACCAACACTTTAATTAAATTATACTTAAATGTATGCATATGTATATACAAACCAATATATATGTATATATAATTTATATGTATACACACAAACAGACACACACACAAATACTTAGGTACTATATATACCACATGTAAGTATGACAGACTCTTTATTCAGCCTCTGTAAGAATCCCACAATATTGCCGTTCTTCCTATGGTCTTTAAGTCATAGAGGATTCATGCATATGAAATTATTATTTTTGATAAGATCATTTAGAAACAATGTTTTAATTTATACATCCTTTAGAGATTCTGCATGTTTAAGTCCTGTACCACTGTCAACATGCTTTTTGATTTTAATGCAAAAATAATGTTTGTTTAATTTCCTATGAGAGACAATTTTGCCAAATGCTTAGCATTAGCATAAATATTAAATTGCACAGGATCCACTACAAAACCTACATGAAGAAAAAGATTTACTTATATATAGTAAGTAATATCCCAGAGGATACAATGTTAGAAAGGAGGGGATGTGGATTTGCCTCAGTGGTAGAGCACTTGTCTAGTGAGCAGGAAGCCCTGGGTTCCCTCATCACCTCAGGGTGTGGGGTGGGTGGGGAATGGGAGGGGTGAAAAGAAGAAAAAAAACTGTAAAGCAATTTGGAATCAATGCTCATGAAAGGCTCTGCCCAGTACCCAGAGTCTCCTCAGTCTGAGTGACGCTTGACCTTCATGTCATTTCCAGGGAGCAGGGACCCACTTCTGTAATGTGGGTACACGAGGCTTCATCTGAACGCCATGTTCCTAACTGGATCTGTGTGGCTCTGTTCACTTATCTGTGATCCCTTCCAACTCTACAGTGCTGTTTTCCCATTAAGGGTCAACTGCAGCTGAATTTAAATTTCAGGTTGGCTCAGATCATCCTCTCTAGCTGTGTGTTCTTCCTAACCCGCCATCTATTCCACAGCGACAGCCCCTCTCTGTAGGGGAGCTGTGCCCATCAAAGGCTGAAGACTCTCGGGAAAAGCCGGTATGTGAGGCTGGGTTGGATGTGTGTTATCTCTTTCCAGTCGAGCATGGTATAATTGCAGTTTTCTGAGGGTCATCACTGCCTGAAGTGGCCTAAAGATGTCTTTTGTAATTTATTTCCTTGTTTAGCATCAAGAGGACCTGATGCCCCCAGAAGCCTGGATTGCTGGATATGCATGTTTCTGTGATGTACACATATACTCACACATTTATAAAACTACTGGTATATGTTGTGCCCTTGGTTTTATTCTCTGTGTATTTGAACTTTATAATAAAAATACTTTTCACTGTGTATATGTGTGTGAATCTGTGTGGCCTGTGCACATGAGTGCAGAGTCGGATGGAGTCTAGAGGAGCAGTGAAGGCCACTTCCCTAGCCCAGCTGCAGCCATTTTGTTCCGTGCCTTCCAATCATTTTATATTGTTGCTCACCCTGAAAAAATTGGCTTGATTCAACCCAGGGTCAAGCTGCCCACATCCCCTGTTATGTTCCGGGTGCTGTGAGGTTTCTTAATCTTAGGAACTTCCATAACCATAAGCTCCACATAGGACCCATCAAATCAAAGGTCAGTTCCAGCTGTCATGTCTAACGTGTCAAATTAATTTGAGTCAACAACAATTTAACTTAGCCCAACAGCCATTTAGAGACAAACGCCTTGTGTTGCTCCAACTGACTACATGGGTGAGGATGTCCTGGCATCCCCAGTTCTCTAGGTTTCAGTGAGGGCTGCTGGGACTCCAGTCTGCACTAGCCCATCTGTCTCGGCGGCCATATTAAGTAGGATATGTGACCTTTTCCTCAGTGAGATGGTGAAGCAGAGAGGTCATGGGACAGAAGGAGGAGGAAGTTAGGGTGAAATGTCACGTTTCCTCAGATAAATACTGTTTCCCTTTTCCCTCACACTAGGATGGCAATGCATGAAGTAGGAAGTGTAGGACCAAGGTAGAGACACCCATGAGAATCACTAGGGAGAGATCAGATGGAGAGCGGCAGTGGGATGGTGCACTGATGCCCATAGAAAGACCTGCACGGTGATGGGTCACAGAGAGCGGCAGTAGGATGGTGCATGGAACCAGGGCTCAAGTCAGGACAGGGAATGGAGTTGATATTTTCTATTCAGTGTAGGCTTTTAGAAATGACAGAAGTTTCTGACGGCTTTAAAAGTGTGTTTTAGGTGGCAATGAAACATCATGCTCATTAAATTGGTTCATCTGTGTGTGCCTGTGTATAGGATTTACAGGAGCAAGCTACCATGGCCAGTCAAGAAGAAATGTTTGAAAGTCATACTCTTGGCTAGACACCCTCAGCAGTTAATACTGATGGTCCAGAGGTCCTGAGTTCAATTTCTAGCACCACAGGGTGACTGACAACCATAAGTAATGAGTCCTTTAGTGGTGTGTCTAAAGACAGACCATGTAACCACATTCATGTAATAAGTAAAATAAATCTATAGGAAAGATAGGAGAAAGTTTGGAGAGATCTCTCCGTGGTCAGAGCTCATATTGATCTTGTAGAGGCCATGAGTTAAAGTCATGGCACCTGGGTCAAGCAGTCCCTTCAAGGCTGAAGTCCATCTCCTGGAGGACGACACTCCTGGATCCCACAGGTACACGTACTCTAGTGCACTTGCCATGCACAGACATGGACACAGTAACAAAGGGGCGTGGGCCTGAGAGATGGCTCAGCAGTTAGGTGCACTGCTGCTCTCCCAGAGGACCTGGGCTTGAATCCTAGCATCCACATGTTCCAAACACTGTGTTAACCAGGGTTTCTACTCTTGCACACAGATCATGACCAAGAGCAAGTTGGGGAGGAAAAGGGTTTATTCAGCTCACACTTCCATGTTGCTGTTCATCACCAAAGAAGTCAGAACAGGAACTCAAGCAGGTCAGGAAGCAGGAGCTGATGCAGACGCCATGGAGGGATGTTGAGAAAATGCCTGACAGCTGGCCCTCATAGAGGCAATTCCTCAATGGAGGGTCCTCTCTGTGTGGTAACTGCAGCCTGTGTCAAGTTAACACACAAAATTAGTCAGTACAACCTGTAACTCCCATGTTTTCTTCAGGCATCCACAGACAGCAGCATGAAATGGCACAAATGCACACATGCAGGTGTATATACATGGATCATGGTCAGTCTGTGCCTCTGTAAAGAAAAGGCAAATTCTTACTGTGGTGCCTCACTCCGAGGACACTGTATTCTCTGGATTGAGGTCCCAAATGCTGGAGAATTCACAGAATAAAAGTTTATAATCTATGCAAGGTTGTCACGGTGAGAGCTACCTGTAAAAATACAAATATCAAATGCAAATATTTTAATTTCAATAGAAATAAAATCTGTGATCAACATGTCTTTTCTTTTTTCTTTAGTAAGATAAAGGAATTTGTGAATAGAATTATCAACCAAGATCACATCCCAAAAACGTTAAATGTATTTTCACAGTGAATAAGTTACAAAGACCAAGTCTGAATGTGCTTTTGGAAAGCAAGAGATCACATGCCCACATCGAACATTCGGCAGTGCTGGGTTTAAGGAAAGAGCTTTTAAGACACTTTAGTGTGCTGGGGAGATGGCTTAGTGGTTAAGAGCACTGACTGCTCTTCCAGAGGTCCTGAGTTCAAATCCTAGCAACCACGAGGTGTATCACAACCGTTTGTAATAAAGATCTGATGCCCTCTTCTGTTGTGTCTGAAGATGGCTACAGTGTACTTATATCTAATAAAAGACTAAATCTTAGAAAAAAGAGAAAGACCCATTACAGATCAATTAGGTCATCATCCTTAAAGTGGCAACTCATGTTTTCCCTGTGTTTCTCTACTTGCAGCTCTACACAGGGCTACTAAAGACTCATGCACACAGACTTGGGGTTTTTGTGAATAACTTGCTTTTCTACAAGATGGTAAAGGTAATGCAAACACTCGTCTTCTGTGGTATAAACGATGCCTATTAAAGCAACCTCTGTGTAAAAAGCAGCCATGATCCTTAAAACAATTCCATCTGCATCTTTCCAGGCACAGAGAGATCCAGGGTTTTCAGAAACAGCAGCCTAGCACCTTAAGTAAGGTACTTCATAAAAGCCTGGTTTAGATACCCTGTCCATGAAATTGTAACTCATTTACAATTCCCTTTTCAAGCACACAGGCTGCCAGCTTTTGACCATCTGACAGGTTTCAGTGGACAGCTTCTTTCTCTCTTTCCTTTTGCAACTAAATAAAACAAAAAAACAAACACATCTCAAGAGGAGAGAGAGGAACACAGAGAGAGAGAGAGAGAGAGAGAGAGAGAGAGAGAGAGAGAGAGAGAATATGAATGAAAGAAAAGACAACCCAAAGGAAGGGAAAGGAAGGGAACGAATGTACAACGTTCAGAATAAAAATTTGTTTTCCTGTGAAAAAAAGCATTGCACTTCTGCCAATCCTAAAGTGTCTCTTGAAGGGATGGTGCCATTCTGTGTGCTCAGCTGTGGTAAGGGAACCAAAGTCCTGTCTCCAGTATTGGGTGCCTTTGCTTGGTCAATAGTAGCCACACATCAGGATCGGTAGAGTCTGTCTCAGAAGGTCCTAGGCTGCCTCGGTTTGGAGAGTATTGTCACATTGGAAGTTGAGTCATCTTCTTTAGAAAATTATCTCCAGGAAACTAGAGGGGAATGCTCTGTCCAAGCTTTGTGAAGCCTGACAAGACACTGATGACGTCGTTCTAGCATGGCAGCAGTGCAAGCTATGAAAACGTGGGGGACTCGAGGTTCCTGTCTGTCCTGTGTTTGGTGCCGGAAATAAATATTCAGGAGTGTCTGGACCTCGTCCTCAGAGCTGCGTCCAAAGATCTCTCTGGGCCACAGGCTTCTGTGGAAAGAAAGCACAGCCAAGATTAGAGGCAGGCATTTGGGAAGTTTAGGTCTTTGTTAGCATACAAATGTGTGCTGTGCTCCCAGCAGCCAGAAGGGGGCACTGGATTGCCAGCAAACTGAATCACACATCCCTGTACACTGCCCTGTGGGTGGTGGGACCTGAACTGGGATCCTATTGAAGTACAGGGGTCGGTACCCAACAATCGTTCAGAATTCACTTTGTCCTTTCTACAAGCGCCCTTGGGAGGAAGATTTGGGTCACCTGCACTCTTTGATCTGTCACAGTGCTGCTTTGCAAAGTTTCTTCAGGCACTCAGCATGGACTACATGGCTGCCTCTGTGGATGTGAATGGTGGTTCTGACCACGCCTCGTCGATGTGCAGTGGGTCCGTGGAGATGCCTGCAGTGGCCTCTGTAAGGTTCCTCTGATGGTCACTCAATGCTCTGGACGTGTTCCGAAGGTGTTTAAAAGAAACGTAAGGTATTCAGAGGGAGACATCTCATCCCCAGAGTCTGTTTACTCAGACAGTGAGTTCTATATGTTAAGGCAGCTGGGCATGGTGGTTCATGTGTGGAATCAAAGAATTTGGTAGAATGAGGCAGGAGGATCAATAGGAATTTGAGACCAGCCTAGGTTATCCAGTAGGCCAGTAGGGCTACCCAGTAAGACCTTGGCAGGAACAAACAAAACAACAAAACAAACAAACAAAACAACATCAGAAGCTCCCTGGCCTGTGTGGCAAACAAAAACCACTGTGTTATGTAAACAAAGAATTACTGTGGGTAGCTCGGATGCTCTCATAGAAAGAGATGTCCCTTACAATCTTGCCTGCTTGGGCTGTGCATGCAGCTCAGTGTCAGTGCTCGTCTCCCATGGACAAGGTCCTAGGTTCAATCTCAGTCCTTCTACAAGTGCCTCTGCTAAACTGGAAAGGACACAAATGGTAGGGTGCACAGTGAGAGGACTTCATGGGGCACCTTCTGAACTCCAGAGCTCCTGAGCTCCTGAAAAGTATGCTTTTTACCGTTTATTCCCACTTAAAACTAAGCTCATTTGCCAAGGAACAGCAATTCACTTTGCGAAACACTACCTGTGTGTTTATCTTCAAAGTAAACTTCCTATAAGCTTTTCCCGCTGGAACGAATAGAATTTAAAGATTGTGCAATTCAGTCTGGGAAAAAACATGTTTTGTCTATGTAGAAAGGTATTATTTTTACCGTCTAGTCCCACTTAAAACTAAGCTTATTCGCCTAAGTAACAGCAATTCACTTTGGGAAACACTAGCTGTGTGTTTATGTTCAAAGTTAACTTCATACAAGCTTTTCCCGCTTGGAACAAACAGAATTCGACAAAAGTGTGCGATTCAGTCTGGAAAAAGCATGTTTTGTCTATGTAGAAAAGTATACTTTTTCTGTCTATTCCCACTTAAAACTAAGATTATTGGCCAAATAACTGCTACTCACTTTGGGAAACACTAAGTGTGTGTTTATCTTCAAAGTAAACTGCCTACAAACCTTTCCCGCTTGGAATGACCAGAATTCAAAGATTGTGCGATTCAGTCTGGGACAAACACGTTTTGTCTATGTAGAAAAGTATGCTTTTTACCCTCTATGCCCACTTAAACTAAGTTTATTCGCCAGATAACAGCTATTCACTTTGGGAAACACTAGCTGTGTGTTTATCTTCAAAGTAAATTTCATACAGGCTTTTCCCGCTTGGAACGAACAGAATTCGCCTAGAATGTGAGATTCAGTCTGGGAAACGCATGTTTTGTTTATGTAGAATAGTATGCTTTTTACCCTCTATTCCCCCTTAAACTAAGCTTATTCGCCAAATATCAGCAATTCACTTTGCGAAACACTAGCTGTGTGTTTATCATCAAAATATACTTCCTAAAAGCTATTCTCACTTGGAACGAACAGAATTCAAAGATTGTGCGATTAAGTCTGGGATAAGCAAGTTTTGTCTATGTAGAAAAGTATGCTTTTTACCGTCTATTCCCACTTAAAACTAAGCTTATTGGCCAAGTAACAGCAATTCACTTTGCGAAACACTAGCTGTGTGGTTTATCTTCAAAATAAACTTCCTACAAACTTTTCCCACTTGGAACGAACAAAATTCGACAAGAATGTGCAATTCAGTCTGGGAAACGCATGTTTTGTCTATGTAGAAAAGTATACTTTTTACCCTCTATTCCCACTTAAAACTAAGCTTATTCGCCAAGTAACAGCAATTCACTTTGTGAAACACTAGCTGTGTTTGTATCTTCAAAGTAAACTTCCTATAAGCTTTTCTCGCTTGGAAAGAACAGAATTCGCCAAGAATGTGCGATTCAGTCTGGGAATCTCATATTTTTGTCTACGTAGAAAAGTATGTTCTTACCGTCTATTCCCACTTAAAACTAAGCTTATAAGCTAAGTAACAGCAGTTCACTTTGGGAAACACTAGCTGTGTGTATATCCTCAAAGTAAACTTGCCAAAAGCTTTTCCCGCATGGAACAAACAGAATTCGACAAGAATGTGCGATTCAGTCTGGGAAACGCATGTTTTGTCTATGTAGAAAAGTATACTTTTTATCCTCTATTACCACTTAAAACTGAGCTTATTCACCAAATAACAGCAAATCACTTTGCGAAACACTAGCTGTGTGTGTATCTTCAAAGTAAACTTCCTAAAAGCTTTTCCTGCTTGGAACGAACACAATTCAAAGATTGTGCGAGTCAGTCTGGGACAAGCATGTTTTGTCTATGTATAAAAGTATGCTCTTAACAATCTATTCCCACGTAAAACTAAGCTTATTCTCCAAGTAACAGTAATACACTTTGGGTAACACTAGCTGTGTGTTTATCTTCAAAGTGGACTTTTTGGGTATAGAAAATTTTACACAAATGAAATCAAAATTTAAAAGAGAATTCAGTGAGTTCCCAATAGGATGCGCTTTTTTTTTCCTTCGGAGCTGGGAACCGAACCCAGGGCCTCGCGCTTCCTAGGTGAGCGCTCTACCACTGAGCTAAATCCCCAGCCCCAGGATGCGCTTTTAATAAGGGTACTCAAGATACAGCAAAATTTTAACGAATTGAAACATAGTTTCTGTATGAATTCAGGTAGATCCCATTTGCAAGTTCTAGTAATAAGTGTACTTTTAAAGACCTATCAAACTTTTCACAAGCCGAATCTCTTTTATTTGGCAAATTCAGTTAGTTCCCATTAGGCCGCAATAGTAATAACTAGATTTTTCGGTATATAGAAAAATTTTCACAAATGGAATTAAAATTTCTAGGCGAACTCAGTGAGTTCCCAATAGGACATGGGAACCTACAGAATTCACCATGATACTAGATTCGGATTGTTGCTCTATCTTGAATAGTCACCTTATAACAAGTGTGTCTTATTGCCAACTAAGTGATTTCGGTAGATACTACGATCCCATTATTGAAAAGATTGCTGAATCTTGAAAAGTACACTTATTTCAAGAACGTAGTATTGGGACCTAACAGAATCTGCGGAGAAACGAAGTTTCTGATCAAGAAAATGTTGCTATATATTCAAATTTCCACTATATACAAAGCGTTTCCAACTGAGAATGAACTGAATTCACCCAGTAACTGAGATTCCGTTCTTGCAAATTTTCCTAAATCTTTCAAAGTACACTTATTACATGGGCTCCTATTGAGAAGTAACTGAATTTGCAAAGAAACAAAGATTCCACTACTGAAAATGTTGCTATATCTTGAAAAGTACACTGACAAGCATGTCCTATCGGAAAATCACTGAATTCGCCTAGAAATTTTGATTACCTTTTTGAAATTTTTTTCTATAATACAAAAAGTCCACTTATTAGTATCACGGCCTAATGGGAACTGAATTAGCGAAGAAAAAAGAGATTTGGCTCGGGATAATTTTGATAAATCGTTAACAGTACACTTATTACTAGAGCCTGCTAGTGGGAACTACATGATTTCACCAAGAAACTGTTTCAGTTCGTGAAAATTTTGTTTTACTGTAAATAATACCCTTGTAAGGGCATCCTACTGGGAACCTACTGAATTCACCATGATATTTAGATTCGGTACCTGAAAATGTTGCTTTATCTTGAAGAATACACTTATACAAGCCTGTCCTATTGGGAACTCACTGAAGTCGCATAGAAATTTTGATTCCATTTCTAAAGATTTTTCTATATCCCGAAAAGTCCACTTATTACTATTGCAGCCTATTGAGAACAAACTGATTTCACCAAGTTACTTTGATTCGACTCACGAAATTTTGATAAATCTTTAAAAGTACAATTCTTACTAGAGTCTGCTAATGGGAATTACCTGAATTCACAAAGAACATATGTTTCCATTCCTTAAAATTTTGCAGTATCTTGAATAGTACCATTACAGGCGCATACTGTTGGGACTTACTGAATTCACCATGAACTTAGATTCCGTCCCTGAATATGTTGCTATATCTTGAAGAGTATACTTATACAAACATGTCCTATTGGGAACTCACTGAATTCGCATGGAAATTTTGATTCCATTCGTGAAAATTTTTCTACATCCCGAAAAGTTCAATTATTACTATTGCGATTTACTGGGAACTAACTGTATTCACCAAATAACTGAGATTCAGCAGCGAAACTTTGATAAATCTTTAAAAGTACACATATTACTAGAGCCTGCTAATGGGAACTACCTGAATTCACAAAGAAACTATTTTTCATGTCGTTATACTGTTACTCTATCTTGAATGATACCATTATAACACGTGTTTCCTATTTAGAAACTACCGAATTCACCATGATACTTAGATTCCGTTTATTAAAATAATGCTACATCTAGAAAAGTACACATACAAGCATGGCTCATTGGGAACTCAATGAATTCGCCTAGAAATTTTGATTCCATTCGTGAAAATTTTTCTACATCTCGAAAAGTCCACTTATTACTTTTGCGACCTACTCAGAAGTAAATGAATTCACCAAGTATCTGAGATTCAGCTGGCGAAATTTTGATAAATCTTTTAAAACTATACTCCTTACTAGAGCCTGCTAATGGGAAGTACCAGAATTCACAAAGAAAGTATGTTAACTTTCGTTAAAATTTTGTACTACCTTGAATAGTACCCTTATTTCAAGTGCATCCTATTGGGAACCTACTGAATTAACAATGATAATTAGATTTGGTCTCTGAATATGCTGCTATATCTTGAAGAGAACACTTATACAAACATGTCCTTTTGGGAATTCACTGAATTCACCTAGAAATTTTGATTCCATTTGTGAAAACTATTCCATATCCCAAAAATAATACTTATTACTATTGCAGCCTATTGGCAACTAACTGAATTCAGCAAGTTAATTAGATTCAGCTAGCAAAATTTTGAAAAATCTTTAACAGTACATATATTATTACAGCCTGCTAATAGAATCTACCTGAATTAAGAAAGAAATGATGTTCCAGTTCCTTAAAATTTTGCTGGATCTTGAAGAGTACACTTATTACATGCAAATCCTAATTGGACAGTACTGAATTCCACCTGATACCGTTCGTCAAAATGATGCAATATCTTGAAAATTACACTTCTACAAGCACGTCCCAGTGGGAACTCACTGAATTCACCTAGAAATTTGATTCTATTCCTGAAAATTTTTCTATATCCCGAACAGGCCACTTGTTACTATTGCAGCCTATTGTTAATTAACTGAATTAACGAAGTTACTTAGATTCGGCTCACGAAATTTTGAAAATCTTTAAAAGTACAAATATTATTAGGGCCTGCTAATGGGAACTAACGGCATTCACAAAGAAACTATGTTTCAGTTCGTTCTAATTTTACTGTATCTTGAATGCTCCCATTTATAACACGTGTGTCCTATTTTGAACCTACTGAATTCACAATAGTACTTACATTCGGTGCCTGAAAATGTTGCTATATCTTGAAGAGTACACTCATACAAGAATGTCCCATCGCGAACTCACTGAATTCGCCTAGAAATTTTGTTTCCATTCGTGAAAATTTTTCTATATCCCGAGCAGTCCACGTATTACTATTGCGACTTACTGGGAACTTACTGTGAATACCAAGTAATGGAGACAGAGCTGTTGAAATTTTCATGAATCTTTAAAAGTACACATCTTACTAGAGCCTGCTAATGGGAACTACATGAATTCACCAAAGAAACTATGTTTCATTTCGTTCTAATGTTACTGTATCTTGAATGGTACCATTATAACAAGTGTGTCCTATTTTGAACCTACTCAATTCACAATGATACTTAGATTCTGTCCCTGAAAATGTTGCTATATCTTGAAGTGTAACACTTATACAAGCATGTCTTATTGGAAACTCACTGAATTCACCTAGAAATTTTGATTCCATTTGTGAAAACTTTTCCTTATCCCAAAAATAATACTTATTACTATTGCAGCCTATTGGCAACTAACTGAATTCAGCAAGTTAATTAGATTCGGCTCGCAAAATTTGATAAATCTTTCAAAGTACTTATATAGTTAGAGCCTGATAATAGAATCTACCAGAATTAACAAAGAAACTATGTTCCAGTTCGTTAAAAGTTTGCTCTATCTTGACTAGTAAGCTTATTACTTGCAATTCCTAATGGGAAACTACTGAGTTCCACATGATACTTAGATTCCGTTCCTTAAAATGATGCTATATCTTGATAAGTACACGAGCACGTCCCACTGGGAACTCACTGAATTCCCCTAGAAATTTTGATTCGATTCCTGAAAACTTATTCTTTATCCCGAACTAGTTACTATTGCGGTCTACTGAGAACTAACTGAATTCACCAAGTTACTTAGATCGGCTCACGAACCTTTGATAAATCTTTAAAAGTACTTATAGTACTAGGGCCTGCTCATGGGAACTAACGGCATTCACACAGAAACCATGTTTCAGTCTGTTATGAAGTTACTGTATCTTCAATGCTACCATTTATAACACGTGTGTCCTATTTTGAACCTACTGAATTCACAATGATACACTCGGTGCCTGACAATGTTGCTTTATCTTGAAGAGTACGCTCAATACAAGAATATCTCATCGCGAACTCACTGAATTCGCCTAGAAATTTTGTTTCCATTCGTGAAAATTTTTCTATATCCCGAACAGTCCACTTGTTACTATTGCAGCCTATTGTTAATTAACTGAATTAACGAAGTTACTTAGATTCGGCTCACGAAATTTTGAAAATCTTTAAAAGTACACATATTACTAGGGCCTGCTAATGGGAACTAACGGCAATCACAAAGAAACTATGTTTCCGTTCGTTATGTTACTGTATCTTGAATGCTCCCATTTATAACACGTGTGTCCTATTTTGAAACTACTGAATTCACAATAGTACTTACATTCGGTGCCTGAAAATGTTGCTATATCTTGAAGAGTACACTCATACAAGAATGTCCCATCGCGAACTCACTGAATTCGCCTAGAAATTTTGTTTCCATTCGTGAAAATTTTTCTATATCCCGAGCAGTCCACGTATTACTATTGCGACTTACTGGGAACTAACTGTGAATACCAAGTAATGGAGACAGAGCTGTTGAAATTTTCATGAATCTTTAAAAGTACACATCTTACTAGAGCCTGCTAATGGGAACTACATGAATTCACCAAAGAAACTATGTTTCATTTCGTTCTAATGTTACTGTATCTTGAATGGTACCATTATAACAAGTGTGTCCTATTTTGAACCTACTCAATTCACAATGATACTTAGATTCTGTCCCTGAAAATGTTGCTATATCTTGAAGTGTACACTTATACAAGCATGTCTTATTGGAAACTCACTGAATTCACCTAGAAATTTTGATTCCATTTGTGAAAACTTTTCCTTATCCCAAAAATAATACTTATTACTATTGCAGCCTATTGGCAACTAACTGAATTCAGCAAGTTAATTAGATTCGGCTCGCAAAATTTGATAAATCTTTCAAAGTACTTATATAGTTAGAGCCTGCTAATAGAATCTACCAGAATTAACAAAGAAACTATGTTCCAGTTCGTTAAAAGTTTGCTCTATCTTGACTAGTAAGCTTATTACTTGCAATTCCTAATGGGAAACTACTGAGTTCCACATGATACTTAGATTCCGTTCCTTAAAATGATGCTATATCTTGATAAGTACACGAGCACGTCCCACTGGGAACTCACTGAATTCCCCTAGAAATTTTGATTCGATTCCTGAAAACTTATTCTTTATCCCGAACTAGTTACTATTGCGGTCTACTGAGAACTAACTGAATTCACCAAGTTACTTAGATCGGCTCACGAACCTTTGATAAATCTTTAAAAGTACTTATAGTACTAGGGCCTGCTCATGGGAACTAACGGCATTCACACAGAAACCATGTTTCAGTCTGTTATGAAGTTACTGTATCTTCAATGCTACCATTTATAACACGTGTGTCCTATTTTGAACCTACTGAATTCACAATGATACTTACACTCGGTGCCTGACAATGTTGCTTTATCTTGAAGAGTACGCTCAATACAAGAATATCTCATCGCGAACTCACTGAATTCGCCTAGAAATTTTGTTTCCATTCGTGAAAATTTTTCTATATCCTGAACAGTCCGCTTATTACTCTTGCGACTTACTGGGAACTAACTGTATTCACGAAGTAATGGAGGCACAGCTGGTGAAATTTTCATAAATCTTTAAAAGTACACATATTACTAGGGCCTGCTAATGGGAAATACCAGAATTCACAAATAAACTATGTTTCAGTTCGTTCTAAAGTTACTGTATCTTGAATGGTACCATTATAAAAAATGTGTCCTATTTTGAACTTACTCAATTCACAATGATACTTAGATTCTGTCCCTGAATATGGTGCTATATCTCACACTTTTACAAGCATGTCCTATTGGGAACTCACTGAATTCACCTAGAAATTTTTCTTCCATTTGTGAAAATTTTTCCATATCCCAAAAATTCTACTTATTACTATTGCGGACTATTGGCAACTAACGGAATATAGCAAGTTAATTAGATTCGGCTCGCAAACTTTTAATAAATCTTTAAATGTACTTATATTTTTGGAGCCTGCAAATAGAATCTACCTGAATTAAGACAGAAACTATGTTCCAGTTCGTTAAAATTTTGCTGTATCTTGAATAGTACCCTTATTACATGCTAATCCTAATTGGACAGTACTGAATTCCACCTGAAACCGTTATTTAAAAATGATGTAATATCTTTAAAATTACACTTCTACAAGCACGTCCCAGTGGGAACTCACTGAATTCACCTAGAAATTTTGTTTCCATTCGTGAAAATTTTTCTATATCCCGAACAGTCCACTTGTTACTATAGCAGCCTATTGTTAATTAACTGAATTAACGAAGTTACTTAGATTCGGCTCACGAAATTTTGAAAATCTTTAAAAGTACACATATAACTAAGGCCTGCTAATGGGAACTAACGGCATTCACAAAGAAACTATGTTTCAGTTCGTTCTAATTTTACTGTATCTTGAATGCTCCCATTTATAACACGTGTGTCCTATTTTGAACCTACTGAATTCACAATAGTACTTACATTCGGTGCCTGAAAATGCTATATCTTGAAGAGTACACTCATACAAGAATGTCCCATTGCGAACTCACTGAATTCGCCTAGAAATTTTGTTTCCATTCGTGAAAATTTTTCTATATCCCGAGCAGTCCACGTATTACTATTGCGACTTACTGGGAACTAACTGTGAATACCAAGTAATGGAGACAGAGCTGTTGAAATTTTCATGAATCTTTAAAAGTACACATCTTACTAGAGCCTGCTAATGGGAACTACCTGAATTCACCAAAGAAACTATGTTTCAGTTCGTTCTAATGTTACTGGATCTTGAATGGTACCATTATAACAAGTGTGTCCTATTTTGAACCTATTCAATTCACAATGATACTTAGATTCTGTCCCTGAAAATGTTGCTATATCTTGAAGTGTAAACTTATACAAGCATGTCTTATTGGAAACTCACTGAATTCACCTAGAAATTTTGATTCCATTTGTGAAAACTTTTCCATATCCCAAAAATAATACTTATTACTATTGCAGCCTATTGGCAACTAACTGAATTCAGCAAGTTAATTAGATTCGGCTAGCAAAATTTTGAAAAATCTTTAACTGTACAATATTATTACAGCCTGCTAATAGAATCTACCTGAATTAAGAAAGAAACTATGTTCCAGTTCCTTAAAATTTTGCTGGATCTTGAATAGTACACTTATTACATGCAAATCCTAATGGGACAGTACTGAATTCCACCTGATACCGTTCGTTAAAATGATGTAATATCTTGAAAAATACACTTCTACAAGCACATCCAAGTGGGAACTCACTGAATTCACCTAGAAATTTTGTTTCCATTCGTGAAAATTTTTCTATATCCCGAACAGTCCACTTGTTACTATTGCAGCCTATTGTTTATTAACTGAATTAACGAAGTTACTTAGATTCGGCTCACGAAATTTTGAAAATCTTTAAAAGTACACATATTACTAGGGCCTGCTAATGGGAACTAACGGCAATCACAAAGAAACTATGTTTCCGTTCGTTATGTTACTGTATCTTGAATGCTCCCATTTATAACACGTGTGTCCTATTTTGAACCTACTGAATTCACAATAGTACTTACATTCGGTGCCTGAAAATGTTGCTATATCTTGAAGAGTACACTCATACAAGAATGTCCCATCGCGAACTCACTGAATTCGCCTAGAAATTTTGTTTCCATTCGTGAAAATTTTTCTATATCCCGAGCAGTCCACGTATTACTATTGCGACTTACTGGGAACTTACTGTGAATACCAAGTAATGGAGACAGAGCTGTTGAAATTTTCATGAATCTTTAAAAGTACACATCTTACTAGAGCCTGCTAATGGGAACTACATGAATTCACCAAAGAAACTATGTTTCATTTCGTTCTAATGTTACTGTATCTTGAATGGTACCATTATAACAAGTGTGTCCTATTTTGAACCTACTCAATTCACAATGATACTTAGATTCTGTCCCTGAAAATGTTGCTATATCTTGAAGTGTAACACTTATACAAGCATGTCTTATTGGAAACTCACTGAATTCACCTAGAAATTTTGATTCCATTTGTGAAAACTTTTCCTTATCCCAAAAATAATACTTATTACTATTGCAGCCTATTGGCAACTAACTGAATTCAGCAAGTTAATTAGATTCGGCTCGCAAAATTTGATAAATCTTTCAAAGTACTTATATAGTTAGAGCCTGCTAATAGAATCTACCAGAATTAACAAAGAAACTATGTTCCAGTTCGTTAAAAGTTTGCTCTATCTTGACTAGTAAGCTTATTACTTGCAATTCCTAATGGGAAACTACTGAGTTCCACATGATACTTAGATTCCGTTCCTTAAAATGATGCTATATCTTGATAAGTACACGAGCACGTCCCACTGGGAACTCACTGAATTCCCCTAGAAATTTTGATTCGATTCCTGAAAACTTATTCTTTATCCCGAACTAGTTACTATTGCGGTCTACTGAGAACTAACTGAATTCACCAAGTTACTTAGATCGGCTCACGAACCTTTGATAAATCTTTAAAAGTACTTATAGTACTAGGGCCTGCTCATGGGAACTAACGGCATTCACACAGAAACCATGTTTCAGTCTGTTATGAAGTTACTGTATCTTCAATGCTACCATTTATAACACGTGTGTCCTATTTTGAACCTACTGAATTCACAATGATACACTCGGTGCCTGACAATGTTGCTTTATCTTGAAGAGTACGCTCAATACAAGAATATCTCATCGCGAACTCACTGAATTCGCCTAGAAATTTTGTTTCCATTCGTGAAAATTTTTCTATATCCCGAACAGTCCACTTGTTACTATTGCAGCCTATTGTTAATTAACTGAATTAACGAAGTTACTTAGATTCGGCTCACGAAATTTTGAAAATCTTTAAAAGTACACATATTACTAGGGCCTGCTAATGGGAACTAACGGCAATCACAAAGAAACTATGTTTCCGTTCGTTATGTTACTGTATCTTGAATGCTCCCATTTATAACACGTGTGTCCTATTTTGAAACTACTGAATTCACAATAGTACTTACATTCGGTGCCTGAAAATGTTGCTATATCTTGAAGAGTACACTCATACAAGAATGTCCCATCGCGAACTCACTGAATTCGCCTAGAAATTTTGTTTCCATTCGTGAAAATTTTTCTATATCCCGAGCAGTCCACGTATTACTATTGCGACTTACTGGGAACTAACTGTGAATACCAAGTAATGGAGACAGAGCTGTTGAAATTTTCATGAATCTTTAAAAGTACACATCTTACTAGAGCCTGCTAATGGGAACTACATGAATTCACCAAAGAAACTATGTTTCATTTCGTTCTAATGTTACTGTATCTTGAATGGTACCATTATAACAAGTGTGTCCTATTTTGAACCTACTCAATTCACAATGATACTTAGATTCTGTCCCTGAAAATGTTGCTATATCTTGAAGTGTACACTTATACAAGCATGTCTTATTGGAAACTCACTGAATTCACCTAGAAATTTTGATTCCATTTGTGAAAACTTTTCCTTATCCCAAAAATAATACTTATTACTATTGCAGCCTATTGGCAACTAACTGAATTCAGCAAGTTAATTAGATTCGGCTCGCAAAATTTGATAAATCTTTCAAAGTACTTATATAGTTAGAGCCTGCTAATAGAATCTACCAGAATTAACAAAGAAACTATGTTCCAGTTCGTTAAAAGTTTGCTCTATCTTGACTAGTAAGCTTATTACTTGCAATTCCTAATGGGAAACTACTGAGTTCCACATGATACTTAGATTCCGTTCCTTAAAATGATGCTATATCTTGATAAGTACACGAGCACGTCCCACTGGGAACTCACTGAATTCCCCTAGAAATTTTGATTCGATTCCTGAAAACTTATTCTTTATCCCGAACTAGTTACTATTGCGGTCTACTGAGAACTAACTGAATTCACCAAGTTACTTAGATCGGCTCACGAACCTTTGATAAATCTTTAAAAGTACTTATAGTACTAGGGCCTGCTCATGGGAACTAACGGCATTCACACAGAAACCATGTTTCAGTCTGTTATGAAGTTACTGTATCTTCAATGCTACCATTTATAACACGTGTGTCCTATTTTGAACCTACTGAATTCACAATGATACTTACACTCGGTGCCTGACAATGTTGCTTTATCTTGAAGAGTACGCTCAATACAAGAATATCTCATCGCGAACTCACTGAATTCGCCTAGAAATTTTGTTTCCATTCGTGAAAATTTTTCTATATCCTGAACAGTCCGCTTATTACTCTTGCGACTTACTGGGAACTAACTGTATTCACGAAGTAATGGAGGCACAGCTGGTGAAATTTTCATAAATCTTTAAAAGTACACATATTACTAGGGCCTGCTAATGGGAAATACCAGAATTCACAAATAAACTATGTTTCAGTTCGTTCTAAAGTTACTGTATCTTGAATGGTACCATTATAAAAAATGTGTCCTATTTTGAACTTACTCAATTCACAATGATACTTAGATTCTGTCCCTGAATATGGTGCTATATCTCACACTTTTACAAGCATGTCCTATTGGGAACTCACTGAATTCACCTAGAAATTTTTCTTCCATTTGTGAAAATTTTTCCATATCCCAAAAATTCTACTTATTACTATTGCGGACTATTGGCAACTAACGGAATATAGCAAGTTAATTAGATTCGGCTCGCAAACTTTTAATAAATCTTTAAATGTACTTATATTTTTGGAGCCTGCAAATAGAATCTACCTGAATTAAGACAGAAACTATGTTCCAGTTCGTTAAAATTTTGCTGTATCTTGAATAGTACCCTTATTACATGCTAATCCTAATTGGACAGTACTGAATTCCACCTGAAACCGTTATTTAAAAATGATGTAATATCTTTAAAATTACACTTCTACAAGCACGTCCCAGTGGGAACTCACTGAATTCACCTAGAAATTTTGTTTCCATTCGTGAAAATTTTTCTATATCCCGAACAGTCCACTTGTTACTATTGCAGCCTATTGTTAATTAACTGAATTAACGAAGTTACTTAGATTCGGCTCACGAAATTTTGAAAATCTTTAAAAGTACACATATAACTAAGGCCTGCTAATGGGAACTAACGGCATTCACAAAGAAACTATGTTTCAGTTCGTTCTAATTTTACTGTATCTTGAATGCTCCCATTTATAACACGTGTGTCCTATTTTGAACCTACTGAATTCACAATAGTACTTACATTCGGTGCCTGAAAATGCTATATCTTGAAGAGTACACTCATACAAGAATGTCCCATTGCGAACTCACTGAATTCGCCTAGAAATTTTGTTTCCATTCGTGAAAATTTTTCTATATCCCGAGCAGTCCACGTATTACTATTGCGACTTACTGGGAACTAACTGTGAATACCAAGTAATGGAGACAGAGCTGTTGAAATTTTCATGAATCTTTAAAAGTACACATCTTACTAGAGCCTGCTAATGGGAACTACCTGAATTCACCAAAGAAACTATGTTTCAGTTCGTTCTAATGTTACTGGATCTTGAATGGTACCATTATAACAAGTGTGTCCTATTTTGAACCTATTCAATTCACAATGATACTTAGATTCTGTCCCTGAAAATGTTGCTATATCTTGAAGTGTAAACTTATACAAGCATGTCTTATTGGAAACTCACTGAATTCACCTAGAAATTTTGATTCCATTTGTGAAAACTTTTCCATATCCCAAAAATAATACTTATTACTATTGCAGCCTATTGGCAACTAACTGAATTCAGCAAGTTAATTAGATTCGGCTAGCAAAATTTTGAAAAATCTTTAACTGTACAATATTATTACAGCCTGCTAATAGAATCTACCTGAATTAAGAAAGAAACTATGTTCCAGTTCCTTAAAATTTTGCTGGATCTTGAATAGTACACTTATTACATGCAAATCCTAATGGGACAGTACTGAATTCCACCTGATACCGTTCGTTAAAATGATGTAATATCTTGAAAAATACACTTCTACAAGCACATCCAAGTGGGAACTCACTGAATTCACCTAGAAATTTTGTTTCCATTCGTGAAAATTTTTCTATATCCCGAACAGTCCACTTGTTACTATTGCAGCCTATTGTTTATTAACTGAATTAACGAAGTTACTTAGATTCGGCTCACGAAATTTTGAAAATCTTTAAAAGTACACATATTACTAGGGCCTGCTAATGAGAACTAACGGCAATCACAAAGAAACTATGTTTCCGTTCGTTATGTTACTGTATCTTGAATGCTCCCATTTATAACACGTGTGTCCTATTTTGAACCTACTGAATTCACAATAGTACTTACATTCGGTGCCTGAAAATGTTGCTATATCTTGAAGAGTACACTCATACAAGAATGTCCCATCGCGAACTCACTGAATTCGCCTAGAAATTTTGTTTCCATTCGTGAAAATTTTTCTATATCCCGAGCAGTCCACGTATTACTATTGCGACTTACTGGGAACTTACTGTGAATACCAAGTAATGGAGACAGAGCTGTTGAAATTTTCATGAATCTTTAAAAGTACACATCTTACTAGAGCCTGCTAATGGGAACTACATGAATTCACCAAAGAAACTATGTTTCATTTCGTTCTAATGTTACTGTATCTTGAATGGTACCATTATAACAAGTGTGTCCTATTTTGAACCTACTCAATTCACAATGATACTTAGATTCTGTCCCTGAAAATGTTGCTATATCTTGAAGTGTAACACTTATACAAGCATGTCTTATTGGAAACTCACTGAATTCACCTAGAAATTTTGATTCCATTTGTGAAAACTTTTCCTTATCCCAAAAATAATACTTATTACTATTGCAGCCTATTGGCAACTAACTGAATTCAGCAAGTTAATTAGATTCGGCTCGCAAAATTTGATAAATCTTTCAAAGTACTTATATAGTTAGAGCCTGATAATAGAATCTACCAGAATTAACAAAGAAACTATGTTCCAGTTCGTTAAAAGTTTGCTCTATCTTGACTAGTAAGCTTATTACTTGCAATTCCTAATGGGAAACTACTGAGTTCCACATGATACTTAGATTCCGTTCCTTAAAATGATGCTATATCTTGATAAGTACACGAGCACGTCCCACTGGGAACTCACTGAATTCCCCTAGAAATTTTGATTCGATTCCTGAAAACTTATTCTTTATCCCGAACTAGTTACTATTGCGGTCTACTGAGAACTAACTGAATTCACCAAGTTACTTAGATCGGCTCACGAACCTTTGATAAATCTTTAAAAGTACTTATAGTACTAGGGCCTGCTCATGGGAACTAACGGCATTCACACAGAAACCATGTTTCAGTCTGTTATGAAGTTACTGTATCTTCAATGCTACCATTTATAACACGTGTGTCCTATTTTGAACCTACTGAATTCACAATGATACTTACACTCGGTGCCTGACAATGTTGCTTTATCTTGAAGAGTACGCTCAATACAAGAATATCTCATCGCGAACTCACTGAATTCGCCTAGAAATTTTGTTTCCATTCGTGAAAATTTTTCTATATCCCGAACAGTCCACTTGTTACTATTGCAGCCTATTGTTAATTAACTGAATTAACGAAGTTACTTAGATTCGGCTCACGAAATTTTGAAAATCTTTAAAAGTACACATATTACTAGGGCCTGCTAATGGGAACTAACGGCAATCACAAAGAAACTATGTTTCCGTTCGTTATGTTACTGTATCTTGAATGCTCCCATTTATAACACGTGTGTCCTATTTTGAACCTACTGAATTCACAATAGTACTTACATTCGGTGCCTGAAAATGTTGCTATATCTTGAAGAGTACACTCATACAAGAATGTCCCATCGCGAACTCACTGAATTCGCCTAGAAATTTTGTTTCCATTCGTGAAAATTTTTCTATATCCCGAGCAGTCCACGTATTACTATTGCGACTTACTGGGAACTAACTGTGAATACCAAGTAATGGAGACAGAGCTGTTGAAATTTTCATGAATCTTTAAAAGTACACATCTTACTAGAGCCTGCTAATGGGAACTACATGAATTCACCAAAGAAACTATGTTTCATTTCGTTCTAATGTTACTGTATCTTGAATGGTACCATTATAACAAGTGTGTCCTATTTTGAACCTACTCAATTCACAATGATACTGAGATTCTGTCCCTGAAAATGTTGCTATATCTTGAAGTGTACACTTATACAAGCATGTCTTATTGGAAACTCACTGAATTCACCTAGAAATTTTGATTCCATTTGTGAAAACTTTTCCTTATCCCAAAAATAATACTTATTACTATTGCAGCCTATTGGCAACTAACTGAATTCAGCAAGTTAATTAGATTCGGCTACCAAATTTTGAAAAATCTTTCAAAGTACTTATATAGTTAGAGCCTGATAATAGAATCTACCAGAATTAACAAAGAAACTATGTTCCAGTTCGTTAAAAGTTTGCTCTATCTTGACTAGTAAGCTTATTACTTGCAATTCCTAATGGGAAACTACTGAGTTCCACATGATACTTAGATTCCGTTCCTTAAAATGATGCTATATCTTGATAAGTACACGAGCACGTCCCACTGGGAACTCACTGAATTCCCCTAGAAATTTTGATTCGATTCCTGAAAACTTATTCTTTATCCCGAACTAGTTACTATTGCGGTCTACTGAGAACTAACTGAATTCACCAAGTTACTTAGATCGGCTCACGAACCTTTGATAAATCTTTAAAAGTACTTATAGTACTAGGGCCTGCTCATGGGAACTAACGGCATTCACACAGAAACCATGTTTCAGTCTGTTATGAAGTTACTGTATCTTCAATGCTACCATTTATAACACGTGTGTCCTATTTTGAACCTACTGAATTCGCAATGATACTTACACTCGGTGCCTGACAATGTTGCTTTATCTTGAAGAGTACGCTCAATACAAGAATATCTCATCGCGAACTCACTGAATTCGCCTAGAAATTTTGTTTCCATTCGTGAAAATTTTTCTATATCCTGAACAGTCCGCTTATTACTCTTGCGACTTACTGGGAACTAACTGTATTCACGAAGTAATGGAGGCACAGCTGGTGAAATTTTCATAAATCTTTAAAAGTACACATATTACTAGGGCCTGCTAATGGGAAATACCAGAATTCACAAATAAACTATGTTTCAGTTCGTTCTAAAGTTACTGTATCTTGAATGGTACCATTATAAAAAATGTGTCCTATTTTGAACTTACTCAATTCACAATGATACTTAGATTCTGTCCCTGAATATGGTGCTATATCTCACACTTTTACAAGCATGTCCTATTGGGAACTCACTGAATTCACCTAGAAATTTTTCTTCCATTTGTGAAAATTTTTCCATATCCCAAAAATTCTACTTATTACTATTGCGGACTATTGGCAACTAACGGAATATAGCAAGTTAATTAGATTCGGCTCGCAAACTTTTGATAAATCTTTAAATGTACTTATATTTTTGGAGCCTGCAAATAGAATCTACCTGAATTAAGACAGAAACTATGTTCCAGTTCCTTAAAATTTTGCTGTATCTTGAATAGTACCCTTATTACATGCTAATCCTAATTGGACAGTACTGAATTCCACCTGAAACCGTTATTTAAAAATGATGTAATATCTTTAAAATTACACTTCTACAAGCACGTCCCAGTGGGAACTCACTGAATTCACCTAGAAATTTTGTTTCCATTCCTGAAAATTTTTCTATATCCCGAACAGTCCACTTGTTACTATTGCAGCCTATTGTTAATTAACTGAATTAACGAAGTTACTTAGATTCGGCTCACGAAATTTTGAAAATCTTTAAAAGTACACATATAACTAAGGCCTGCTAATGGGAACTAACGGCATTCACAAAGAAACTATGTTTCAGTTCGTTCTAATTTTACTGTATCTTGAATGCTCCCATTTATAACACGTGTGTCCTATTTTGAACCTACTGAATTCACAATAGTACTTACATTCGGTGCCTGAAAATGCTATATCTTGAAGAGTACACTCATACAAGACTGTCCCATTGCGAACTCACTGAATTCGCCTAGAAATTTTGTTTCCATTCGTGAAAATTTTTCTATATCCCGAGCAGTCCACGTATTACTATTGCGACTTACTGGGAACTAACTGTGAATACCAAGTAATGGAGACAGAGCTGTTGAAATTTTCATGAATCTTTAAAAGTACACATCTTACTAGAGCCTGCTAATGGGAACTACCTGAATTCACCAAAGAAACTATGTTTCATTTCGTTCTAATGTTACTGGATCTTGAATGGTACCATTATAACAAGTGTGTCCTATTTTGAACCTATTCAATTCACAATGATACTTAGATTCTGTCCCTGAAAATGTTGCTATATCTTGAAGTGTAAACTTATACAAGCATGTCTTATTGGAAACTCACTGAATTCACCTAGAAATTTTGATTCCATTTGTGAAAACTTTTCCATATCCCAAAAATAATACTTATTACTATTGCAGCCTATTGGCAACTAACTGAATTCAGCAAGTTAATTAGATTCGGCTAGTAAAATTTTGAAAAATCTTTAACAGTACATATATTATTACAGCCTGCTAATAGAATCTACCTGAATTAAGAAAGAAACTATGTTCCAGTTCCTTAAAATTTTGCTGGATCTTGAATAGTACACTTATTACATGCAAACCCTAATTGGACAGTACTGAATTCCACCTGATACCGTTCGTTAAAATGATGCAATATCTTGAAAATTACACTTCTACAAGCACGTCCCAGTGGGAACTCACTGAATTCACCTAGTAATTTGATTCCATTCCTGAAAATTTTTCTATATCCCGAACAGGCCACTTGTTACTATTACAGCCTATTGTTAATTAACTGAATTAACGAAGTTACTTAGATTCGGCTCACGAAATTTTGAAAATCTTTAAAAGTACAAATATTATTAGGGCCTGCTCATGGGAACTAACGGCATTCACAAAGAAACTATGTTTCCGTTCGTTATGTCACTGTATCTTGAATGCTACTATTTATAACACGTGTGTCCTATTTTGAACCTACTGAATTCACAATGATACTTACACTCGGTGCCTGACAATGTTGCTTTATCTTGAAGAGTACACTCATACAAGAATATCTCATCGCGAACTCACTGAATTCGCCTAGAAATATTGTTTCCATTCGTGAAAATTTTTCTATATCCTGAACAGTCCGCTTATTACTCTTGCGACTTACTGGGAACTAACTGTATTCACGAAGTAATGGAGGCACAGCTGGTGAAATTTTCATAAATCTTTAAAAGTACACATATTACTAGGGCCTGCTAATGGGAAATACCTGAATTCACAAAGAAACTATGTTGCAGTTCGTTCTAATGTTACTGTATCTGGCATGGTACCATTATAACAAATGTGTCCTATTTTGAACTTACTCAATTCACAATGATACTTAGATTCTGTCCCTGAAAATGGTGCTATATCTCACACTTATACAAGCATGTCCTATTGGGAACTCACTGAATTCACCTAGAAATTTTTCTTCAATTTGTGAAAATTTTTCCATATCCCAAAAATTCTACTTATTAATATTGCGGACTATTGGCAACTAACGGAATATAGCAAGTTAATTAGATTCGGCTCGCAAAATTTTGATAAATAATTAAAAGTACTTATATTTTTGGAGCCTGCTAATAGAATCTATCTGAATTAAGAGAGAAACTATGTTCCAGTTCGTTAAAATTTTGCTGTATCTTGAATAGTACCCTTATTACATGCTAATCTTCATTGGACAGTACTGAATTCCACCTGAAACCGTTAGTTAAAAATGATGTAATATCTTGAAAATTACACTTCTACAAGCACGTCCCAGTGGGAACTCACTGAATTCACCTAGAAATTTTGTTTCCATTCGTGAAAATTTTTCTATATCCCGAACAGTCCACTTGTTACTATTGCAGCCTATTGTTAATTAACTGAATTAACGAATTTACTTAGATTCGGCTCACGAAATTTTGAAAATCTTTAAAAGTACACATATTACTAGGGCCTGCTAATGGGAACTAACGGCATTCACAAAGAAACTATGTTTCCGTTCGTTATGTTACTGTATCTTGAATGCTCCCATTTATAACACGTGTGTCCTATTTTGAACCTACTGAATTCACAATAGTACTTACATTCGGTGCCTGAAAATGTTGCTATATCTTGAAGAGTACACTCATACAAGAATGTCCCATCGTGAACTCACTGAATTCGCCAAGAAATTTTGTTTCCATTCGTGAAAATTTTTCTATATCCCGAGCAGTCCACGTATTACTATTGCGACTTACTGGGAACTAACTGTGAATACCAAGTAATGGAGACAAGGCTGTTGAAATTTTCGTGAATCTTTAAAAGTACACATCTTACTAGAGCCTGCTAATGGGAACTACCTGAATTCACAAAGAAACTATGTTTCATTTCGTTCTAATGTTACTGTATCTTGAATGGTACCATCATAACAAGTGTGTCCTATTTTGAACCTACTCAATTCACAATGATACTGAGATTCTGTCCCTGAAAATGTTGCTATATCTTGAAGTGTACACTTATACAAGCATGTCTTATTGGAAACTCACTGAATTCACCTAGAAATTTTGATTCCATTTGTGAAAACTTTTCCATATCCCAAAAATAATACTTATTACTATTGCAGCCTATTGGCAACTAACTGAATTCAGCAAGTTAATTAGATTCAGCTAGCAAAATTTTGAAAAATCTTTAACAGTACATATATTATTACAGCCTGCTAATAGAATCTACCTGAATTAAGAAAGAAATGATGTTCCAGTTCCTTAAAATTTTGCTGGATCTTGAATAGTACACTTATTACATGCAAATCCTAATGGGACAGTACTGAATTCCACCTGATACCGTTCGTTAAAATGATGTAATATCTTGAAAATTACACTTCTACAAGCACGTCCCAGTGGGAACTCACTGAATTCACCTAGAAATTTTGTTTCCATTCGTGAAAATTTTTCTATATCCCGAACAGTCCACTTGTTACTATTGCAGCCTATTGTTAAGTAACTGAATTAACGAAATTACTTAGATTCGGCTCACGAAATTTTGAAAATCTTTAAAAGTACACATGTTACTAGGGCCTGCTAATGGGAACTAACGGCTTTCACAATGAAACTATGTTTCCGTTCGTTATGTTACTGTATCTTGAATGCTCCCATTTATAACACGTGTGTCCTATTTTGAACCTACTGAATTCACAATAGTACTTACATTCGGTGCCTTAAAATGTTGCTATATCTTGAAGAGTACACTCATACAATAATGTCCCATCGCGAACTCACTGAATTCGCCTAGAAATTTTGTTTCCATTCGTGAAAATTTTTCTATATTCTGAGCAGTCCACGTATTACTATTGCGACTTACTGGGAACTAACTGTGAATACCAAGTAATGGAGACAGAGCTGTTGAAATTTTCATGAATCTTTAAAAGTACACATCTTACTAGAGCCTGCTAATGGGAACTACCTGAATTCACAAAGATACTATGTTTCATTTCGTTCTAATGTTACTGTATCTTGAATGTTACCATTATAACAAGTGTGTCCTATTTTGAACCTACTCAATTCACAATGATACTTAGATTCTGTCCCTGAAAATGTTGCTATATCTTGACGTGTACACTTATACAAGCATGTCTTATTGGAAACTCACTGAATTCACCTAGAAATTTTGATTCCATTTGTGAAAACTTTTCCATATCCCAAAAATAATACTTATTACTATTGCAGCCTATTGGCAACTAACTGAATACAGCAAGTTAATTAGATTCGGCTCGCAAAATTTGATAAATCTTTCAAAGTACTTATATAGTTAGAGCCTGCTAATAGAATCTACCAGAATTAACAAAGAAACTATGTTCCAGTTCGTTAAAAGTTTGCTCTATCTTGACTAGTAAGCTTATTCCTTGCAATTCCTAATGGGAAACTACTGAATTCCACATGATACTTAGATTCCGTTCCTTAAAATGGTGCTATATCTTGATAAGTACACGAGCACGTCCCACTGGGAACTCACTGAATTCCCCTAGAAATTTTGATTCGATTCCTGAAAACTTATTCTTTATCCCGAATTAGTTACTATTGCGGTCTATTGAGAACTAACTGAATTCACCAAGTTACTTAGATCGGCTCACGAACCTTTGATAAATCTTTAAAAGTACTTATATTACTAGGGCCTGCTAATGGAACTAACGGCATTCACACAGAAACCATGTTTCAGTCTGTTATGAAGTTACTGTATCTTCAATGCTACCATTTATAACACGTGTGTCCTATTTTGAACCTACTGAATTCACAATAGTACTTACATTCGGTGCCTGAAAATGTTGCTATATCTTGAAGAGTACACTCATACAAGAATGTCCCATCGTGAACTCACTGAATTCGCCTAGAAATTTTGTTTCCATTCGTGAAAATTTTTCTATATCCCGAGCAGTCCACGTATTACTATTGCGACTTACTGGGAACTAACTGTGAATACCAAGTAATGGAGACAGAGCTGTTGAAATTTTCATGAATCTTTAAAAGTACACATCTTACTAGAGCCTGCTAATGGGAACTACCTGAATTCACCAAAGAAACTATGTTTCATTTCGTTCTAATGTTACTGTATCTTGAATGTTACCATTATAACAAGTGTGTCCTATTTTGAACCTATTCAATTCACAATGATACTTAGATTCTGTCCCTGAAAATGTTGCTATATCTTGAAGTGTACACTTATACAAGCATGTCTTATTGGAAACTCACTGAATTCACCTAGAAATTTTGATTCCATTTGTGAAAACTTTTCCATATCCCAAAAATAATACTTATTACTATTGCAGCCTATTGGCAACTAACTGAATTCAGCAAGTTAATTAGATTCGGCTAGCAAAATTTTGAAAAATCTTTAACAGTACATATATTATTACAGCCTGCTAATAGAATCTACCTGAATTAAGAAAGAAATGATGTTCCAGTTCCTTAAAATTTTGCTGGATCTTGAATAGTACACTTATTACATGCAAATCCTAATTGGACAGTACTGAATTCCACCTGATATCGTTCGTTAAAATGATGTAATATCTTGAAAATTACACTTCTACAAGCACGTCCCAGTGGGAATCACTGAATTCACCTAGAAATTTTGTTTCCATTCGTGAAAATTTTTCTATATCCCGAACAGTCCACTTGTTACTATTGCAGCCTATTGTTAAGTAACTGAATTAACGAAATTACTTAGATTCGGCTCACGAAATTTTGAAAATCTTTAAAAGTACACATGTTACTAGGGCCTGCTAATGGGAACTAACGGCATTCACAATGAAACTATGTTTCAGTTCGTTATGTTACTGTATCTTGAATGCTCCCATTTATAACACGTGTGTCCTATTTTGAACCTACTGAATTCACAATAGTACTTACATCGGTGCCTGAAAATGTTGCTATATCTTGAAGAGTACACTCATACAATAATGTCCCATCGCGAACTCACTGAATTTGCCTAGAAATTTTGTTTCCATTCGTGAAAATTTTTCTATATTCTGAGCAGTCCACGTATTACTATTGCGACTTACTGGGAACTAACTGTGAATACCAAGTAATGGAGACAGAGCTGTTGAAATTTTCATGAATCTTTAAAAGTACACATCTTACTAGAGCCTGCTAATGGGAACTACCTGAATTCACAAAGATACTATGTTTCATTTCGTTCTAATGTTACTGTATCTTGAATGGTACCATTATAACAAGTGTGTCCTATTTTGAACCTACTCAATTCACAATGATACTTAGATTCTGTCCCTGAAAATGTTGCTATATCTTGACGTGTACACTTATACAAGCATGTCTTATTGGAAACTCACTGAATTCACCTAGAAATTTTGATTCCATTTGTGAAAACTTTTCCATATCCCAAAAATAATACTTATTACTATTGCAGCCTATTGGCAACTAACTGAATACAGCAAGTTAATTAGATTCGGCTCGCAAAATTTGATAAATCTTTCAAAGTACTTATATAGTTAGAGCCTGATAATAGAATCTACCAGAATTAACAAAGAAACTATGTTCCTGTTCGTTAAAAGTTTGCTCTATCTTGACTAGTAAGCTTATTCCTTGCAATTCCTAATGGGAAACTACTGAATTCCACATGATACTTAGATTCCGTTCCTTAAAATGGTGCTATATCTTGATAAGTACACGAGCACGTCCCACTGGGAACTCACTGAATTCCCCTAGAAATTTTGATTCGATTCCTGAAAACTTATTCTTTATCCCGAATTAGTTACTATTGCGGTCTATTGAGAACTAACTGAATTCACCAAGTTACTTAGATCGGCTCACGAACCTTTGATAAATCTTTAAAAGTACTTATATTACTAGGGCCTGCTAATGGAACTAACGGCATTCACACAGAAACCATGTTTCAGTCTGTTATGAAGTTACTGTATCTTCAATGCTACCATTTATAACACGTGTGTCCTATTTTGAACCTACTGAATTCACAATGATACTTACACTCGGTGCCTGACAATGTTGCTTTATCTTGAAGAGTACACTCATACAAGAATATCTCATCGCGAACTCACTGAATTCGCCTAGAAATTTTGTTTCCATTCGTGAAAATTTTTCTATATCCCGAGCAGTCCACGTATTACTATTGCGACTTACTGGGAACTAACTGTGAATACCAAGTAATGGAGACAGAGCTGTTGAAATTTTCATGAATCTTTAAAAGTACACATCTTACTAGAGCCTGCTAATGGGAACTACCTGAATTCACCAAAGAAACTATGTTTCATTTCGTTCTACTGTTACTGTATCTTGAATGGTACCATTATAACAAGTGTGTCCTATTTTAACTTACTCAAATCACAATGATACTTAGATTCTGTCCCTGAAAATGTTGGTATATCTTGACGTGTACACTTATACAAGCATGTCTTATTGGAAACTCACTGAATTCACCTAGAAATTTTGATTCCATTTGTGAAAACTTTTCCATATCCCAAAAATAATACTTATTACTATTGCAGCCTATTGGCAACTAACTGAATTCAGCAAGTTAATTAGATTCGGCTAGTAAAATTTTGAAAAATCTTTAACAGTACATATATTATTACAGCCTGCTAATAGAATCTACCTGAATTAAGAAAGAAACTATGTTCCAGTTCCTTAAAATTTTGCTGGATCTTGAATAGTACACTTATTACATGCAAATCCTAATTGGACAGTACAGAATTCCACCTGATACCGTTCGTTAAAATGATGCAATATCTTCAAAATTACACTTCTACAAGCACGGCCTAGTGGGAACTCACTGAATTCATCTAGAAATTTGATTCCATTCCTGAAAATTTTTCTATATCCCGAACAGTCCACTTGTTACTATTGCAGCCTATTGTTAAGTAACTGAATTAACGAAATTACTTAGATTCGGCTCACGAAATTTTGAAAATCTTTAAAAGTACACATGTTACTAGGGCCTGCTAATGGGAACTAACGGCTTTCACAATGAAACTATGTTTCCGTTCGTTATGTTACTGTATCTTGAATGCTCCCATTTATAACACGTGTGTCCTATTTTGAACCTACTGAATTCACAATAGTACTTACATTCGGTGCCTTAAAATGTTGCTATATCTTGAAGAGTACACTCATACAATAATGTCCCATCGCGAACTCACTGAATTCGCCTAGAAATTTTGTTTCCATTCGTGAAAATTTTTCTATATTCTGAGCAGTCCACGTATTACTATTGCGACTTACTGGGAACTAACTGTGAATACCAAGTAATGGAGACAGAGCTGTTGAAATTTTCATGAATCTTTAAAAGTACACATCTTACTAGAGCCTGCTAATGGGAACTACCTGAATTCACAAAGATACTATGTTTCATTTCGTTCTAATGTTACTGTATCTTGAATGTTACCATTATAACAAGTGTGTCCTATTTTGAACCTACTCAATTCACAATGATACTTAGATTCTGTCCCTGAAAATGTTGCTATATCTTGACGTGTACACTTATACAAGCATGTCTTATTGGAAACTCACTGAATTCACCTAGAAATTTTGATTCCATTTGTGAAAACTTTTCCATATCCCAAAAATAATACTTATTACTATTGCAGCCTATTGGCAACTAACTGAATACAGCAAGTTAATTAGATTCGGCTCGCAAAATTTGATAAATCTTTCAAAGTACTTATATAGTTAGAGCCTGCTAATAGAATCTACCAGAATTAACAAAGAAACTATGTTCCAGTTCGTTAAAAGTTTGCTCTATCTTGACTAGTAAGCTTATTCCTTGCAATTCCTAATGGGAAACTACTGAATTCCACATGATACTTAGATTCCGTTCCTTAAAATGGTGCTATATCTTGATAAGTACACGAGCACGTCCCACTGGGAACTCACTGAATTCCCCTAGAAATTTTGATTCGATTCCTGAAAACTTATTCTTTATCCCGAATTAGTTACTATTGCGGTCTATTGAGAACTAACTGAATTCACCAAGTTACTTAGATCGGCTCACGAACCTTTGATAAATCTTTAAAAGTACTTATATTACTAGGGCCTGCTAATGGAACTAACGGCATTCACACAGAAACCATGTTTCAGTCTGTTATGAAGTTACTGTATCTTCAATGCTACCATTTATAACACGTGTGTCCTATTTTGAACCTACTGAATTCACAATAGTACTTACATTCGGTGCCTGAAAATGTTGCTATATCTTGAAGAGTACACTCATACAAGAATGTCCCATCGTGAACTCACTGAATTCGCCTAGAAATTTTGTTTCCATTCGTGAAAATTTTTCTATATCCCGAGCAGTCCACGTATTACTATTGCGACTTACTGGGAACTAACTGTGAATACCAAGTAATGGAGACAGAGCTGTTGAAATTTTCATGAATCTTTAAAAGTACACATCTTACTAGAGCCTGCTAATGGGAACTACCTGAATTCACCAAAGAAACTATGTTTCATTTCGTTCTAATGTTACTGTATCTTGAATGTTACCATTATAACAAGTGTGTCCTATTTTGAACCTATTCAATTCACAATGATACTTAGATTCTGTCCCTGAAAATGTTGCTATATCTTGAAGTGTACACTTATACAAGCATGTCTTATTGGAAACTCACTGAATTCACCTAGAAATTTTGATTCCATTTGTGAAAACTTTTCCATATCCCAAAAATAATACTTATTACTATTGCAGCCTATTGGCAACTAACTGAATTCAGCAAGTTAATTAGATTCGGCTAGCAAAATTTTGAAAAATCTTTAACAGTACATATATTATTACAGCCTGCTAATAGAATCTACCTGAATTAAGAAAGAAATGATGTTCCAGTTCCTTAAAATTTTGCTGGATCTTGAATAGTACACTTATTACATGCAAATCCTAATTGGACAGTACTGAATTCCACCTGATATCGTTCGTTAAAATGATGTAATATCTTGAAAATTACACTTCTACAAGCACGTCCCAGTGGGAATCACTGAATTCACCTAGAAATTTTGTTTCCATTCGTGAAAATTTTTCTATATCCCGAACAGTCCACTTGTTACTATTGCAGCCTATTGTTAAGTAACTGAATTAACGAAATTACTTAGATTCGGCTCACGAAATTTTGAAAATCTTTAAAAGTACACATGTTACTAGGGCCTGCTAATGGGAACTAACGGCATTCACAATGAAACTATGTTTCAGTTCGTTATGTTACTGTATCTTGAATGCTCCCATTTATAACACGTGTGTCCTATTTTGAACCTACTGAATTCACAATAGTACTTACATCGGTGCCTGAAAATGTTGCTATATCTTGAAGAGTACACTCATACAATAATGTCCCATCGCGAACTCACTGAATTTGCCTAGAAATTTTGTTTCCATTCGTGAAAATTTTTCTATATTCTGAGCAGTCCACGTATTACTATTGCGACTTACTGGGAACTAACTGTGAATACCAAGTAATGGAGACAGAGCTGTTGAAATTTTCATGAATCTTTAAAAGTACACATCTTACTAGAGCCTGCTAATGGGAACTACCTGAATTCACAAAGATACTATGTTTCATTTCGTTCTAATGTTACTGTATCTTGAATGGTACCATTATAACAAGTGTGTCCTATTTTGAACCTACTCAATTCACAATGATACTTAGATTCTGTCCCTGAAAATGTTGCTATATCTTGACGTGTACACTTATACAAGCATGTCTTATTGGAAACTCACTGAATTCACCTAGAAATTTTGATTCCATTTGTGAAAACTTTTCCATATCCCAAAAATAATACTTATTACTATTGCAGCCTATTGGCAACTAACTGAATACAGCAAGTTAATTAGATTCGGCTCGCAAAATTTGATAAATCTTTCAAAGTACTTATATAGTTAGAGCCTGCTAATAGAATCTACCAGAATTAACAAAGAAACTATGTTCCTGTTCGTTAAAAGTTTGCTCTATCTTGACTAGTAAGCTTATTCCTTGCAATTCCTAATGGGAAACTACTGAATTCCACATGATACTTAGATTCCGTTCCTTAAAATGGTGCTATATCTTGATAAGTACACGAGCACGTCCCACTGGGAACTCACTGAATTCCCCTAGAAATTTTGATTCGATTCCTGAAAACTTATTCTTTATCCCGAATTAGTTACTATTGCGGTCTATTGAGAACTAACTGAATTCACCAAGTTACTTAGATCGGCTCACGAACCTTTGATAAATCTTTAAAAGTACTTATATTACTAGGGCCTGCTAATGGAACTAACGGCATTCACACAGAAACCATGTTTCAGTCTGTTATGAAGTTACTGTATCTTCAATGCTACCATTTATAACACGTGTGTCCTATTTTGAACCTACTGAATTCACAATGATACTTACACTCGGTGCCTGACAATGTTGCTTTATCTTGAAGAGTACACTCATACAAGAATATCTCATCGCGAACTCACTGAATTCGCCTAGAAATTTTGTTTCCATTCGTGAAAATTTTTCTATATCCTGAACAGTCCGCTTATTACTCTTGCGACTTACTGGAAACTAACTGTATTCACGAAGTAATGGAGGCACAGCTGGTGAAATTTTCATAAATCTTTAAAAGTACACATATTACTAGGGCCTGCTAATGGGAAATACCTGAATTCACAAAGAAACTATGTTTCAGTTTGTTCTAATTTTACTGTATCTTGAATGCTACCATTTATAACACGTGTGTCCTATTTTGAACCTACTGAATTCACAATTGTACTTACATTCGGTGCCTGAAAATGTTGCTATATCTTGAAGAGTACACTCATACAAGAATGTCCCATCGCGAAATCACTGAATTCGCCTAGAAATTTTGTTTCCATTCGTGAAAATTTTTCTATATCCCGAGCAGTCCACGTATTACTATTGCGACCTACTGGAAACTAACTGAGAATACCAAGTAATGGAGACAGAGCTGTTGAAATTTTCATGAATCTTTAAAAGTACACATCTTACTAGAGCCTGCTAATGGGAACTACCTGAATTCACAAAGAAACTATGTTTCATTTCGTTCTACTGTTACTGTATCTTGAATGGTACCATTATAACAAGTGTGTCCTATTTTAACTTACTCAAATCACAATGATACTTAGATTCTGTCCCTGAAAATGTTGGTATATCTTGACGTGTACACTTATACAAGCATGTCTTATTGGAAACTCACTGAATTCACCTAGAAATTTTGATTCCATTTGTGAAAACTTTTCCATATCCCAAAAATAATACTTATTACTATTGCAGCCTATTGGCAACTAACTGAATTCAGCAAGTTAATTAGATTCGGCTAGTAAAATTTTGAAAAATCTTTAACAGTACATATATTATTACAGCCTGCTAATAGAATCTACCTGAATTAAGAAAGAAACTATGTTCCAGTTCCTTAAAATTTTGCTGGATCTTGAATAGTACACTTATTACATGCAAATCCTAATTGGACAGTACAGAATTCCACCTGATACCGTTCGTTAAAATGATGCAATATCTTCAAAATTACACTTCTACAAGCACGGCCTAGTGGGAACTCACTGAATTCATCTAGAAATTTGATTCCATTCCTGAAAATTTTTCTATATCCCGAACAGTCCACTTGTTACTATTGCAGCCTATTGTTAATTAACTGAATTAACGAAGTTACTTAGATTCGGCTCACGAAATTTTGAAAATTTTTAAAAGTACAAATATTATTAGGGCCTGCTAATGCGAACTAACGGCATTCACAAAGAAACTATGTTTCCGTTCGTTATGTCACTGTATCTTGAATGCTACCATTTATAACACGTGTGTCCTATTTTGAACCTACTGAATTCACAATAGTACTTACATTCGGTGCCTGAAAATGTTGCTATATCTTGAAGAGTACACTCATACAAGAATGTCCCATCGTGAACTCACTGAATTCGCCTAGAAATTTTGTTTCCATTCGTGAAAATTTTTCTATATCCCGAGCAGTCCACGTATTACTATTGCGACTTACTGGGAACTAACTGTGAATACCAAGTAATGGAGACAGAGCTGTTGAAATTTTCATGAATCTTTAAAAGTACACATCTTACTAGAGCCTGCTAATGGGAACTACCTGAATTCACCAAAGAAACTATGTTTCATTTCGTTCTAATGTTACTGTATCTTGAATGGTACCATTATAACAAGTGTGTCCTATTTTGAACCTACTCAATTCACAATGATACTTAGATTCTGTTCCTGAAAATGTTGCTATATCTTGAAGTGTACACTTATACAAGCATGTCTTATTGGAAACTCACTGAATTCACCTAGAAATTTTGATTCCATTTGTGAAAACTTTTCCATATCCCAAAAATAATACTTATTACTATTGCAGCCTATTGGCAACTAACTGAATTCAGCAAGTTAATTAGATTCGGCTAGCAAAATTTTGAAAAATCTTTAACAGTACATATATTATTACAGCCTGCTAATAGAATCTACCTGAATTAAGAAAGAAACTATGTTCCAGTTCCTTAAAATTTTGCTGGATCTTGAATAGTACACTTATTACATGCAAACCCTAATTGGACAGTACTGAATTCCACCTGATACCGTTCGTTAAAATGATGCAATATCTTGAAAATTACACTTCTACAAGCACGTCCTAGTGGGAACTCACTGAATTCACCTAGAAATTTGATTCCATTCCTGAAAATTTTTCTATATCCCGAACAGTCCACTTGTTACTATTGCAGCCTATTGTTAATTAACTGAATTAACGAAGTTACTTAGATTCGGCTCACGAAATTTTGAAAATCTTTAAAAGTACAAATATTATTAGGGCCTGCTAATGCGAACTAACGGCATTCACAAAGAAACTATGTTTCCGTTCGTTATGTCACTGTATCTTGAATGCTCCCATTTATAACACGTGTGTCCTATTTTGAACCTACTGAATTCACAATAGTACTTACATTCGGTGCCTGAAAATGTTGCTATATCTTGAAGAGTACACTCATACAAGAATGTCCCATCGTGAACTCACTGAATTGGCCTAGAAATTTTGTTTCCATTCGTGAAAATTTTTCTATATCCCGAGCAGTCCACGTATTACTATTGCGACTTACTGGGAACTAACTGTGAATACCAAGTAATGGAGACAGAGCTGTTGAAATTTTCATGAATCTTTAAAAGTACACATCTTACTAGAGCCTGCTAATGGGAACTACCTGAATTCACAAAGATACTATGTTTCATTTCGTTCTAATGTTACTGTATCTTGAATGTTACCATTATAACAAGTGTGTCCTATTTTGAACCTATTCAATTCACAATGATACTTAGATTCTGTCCCTGAAAATGTTGCTATATCTTGAAGTGTACACTTATACAAGCATGTCTTATTGGAAACTCACTGAATTCACCTAGAAATTTTGATTCCATTTGTGAAAACTTTTCCATATCCCAAAAATAATACTTATTACTATTGCAGCCTATTGGCAACTAACTGAATTCAGCAAGTTAATTAGATTCGGCTAGCAAAATTTTGAAAAATCTTTAACAGTACATATATTATTACAGCCTGCTAATAGAATCTACCTGAATTAAGAAAGAAATGATGTTCCAGTTCCTTAAAATTTTGCTGGATCTTGAATAGTACACTTATTACATGCAAATCCTAATTGGACAGTACTGAATTCCACCTGATATCGTTCGTTAAAATGATGTAATATCTTGAAAATTACACTTCTACAAGCACGTCCCAGTGGGAATCACTGAATTCACCTAGAAATTTTGTTTCCATTCGTGAAAATTTTTCTATATCCCGAACAGTCCACTTGTTACTATTGCAGCCTATTGTTAAGTAACTGAATTAACGAAATTACTTAGATTCGGCTCACGAAATTTTGAAAATCTTTAAAAGTACACATGTTACTAGGGCCTGCTAATGGGAACTAACGGCATTCACAATGAAACTATGTTTCAGTTCGTTATGTTACTGTATCTTGAATGCTCCCATTTATAACACGTGTGTCCTATTTTGAACCTACTGAATTCACAATAGTACTTACATCGGTGCCTGAAAATGTTGCTATATCTTGAAGAGTACACTCATACAATAATGTCCCATCGCGAACTCACTGAATTTGCCTAGAAATTTTGTTTCCATTCGTGAAAATTTTTCTATATTCTGAGCAGTCCACGTATTACTATTGCGACTTACTGGGAACTAACTGTGAATACCAAGTAATGGAGACAGAGCTGTTGAAATTTTCATGAATCTTTAAAAGTACACATCTTACTAGAGCCTGCTAATGGGAACTACCTGAATTCACAAAGATACTATGTTTCATTTCGTTCTAATGTTACTGTATCTTGAATGGTACCATTATAACAAGTGTGTCCTATTTTGAACCTACTCAATTCACAATGATACTTAGATTCTGTCCCTGAAAATGTTGCTATATCTTGACGTGTACACTTATACAAGCATGTCTTATTGGAAACTCACTGAATTCACCTAGAAATTTTGATTCCATTTGTGAAAACTTTTCCATATCCCAAAAATAATACTTATTACTATTGCAGCCTATTGGCAACTAACTGAATACAGCAAGTTAATTAGATTCGGCTCGCAAAATTTGATAAATCTTTCAAAGTACTTATATAGTTAGAGCCTGCTAATAGAATCTACCAGAATTAACAAAGAAACTATGTTCCTGTTCGTTAAAAGTTTGCTCTATCTTGACTAGTAAGCTTATTCCTTGCAATTCCTAATGGGAAACTACTGAATTCCACATGATACTTAGATTCCGTTCCTTAAAATGGTGCTATATCTTGATAAGTACACGAGCACGTCCCACTGGGAACTCACTGAATTCCCCTAGAAATTTTGATTCGATTCCTGAAAACTTATTCTTTATCCCGAATTAGTTACTATTGCGGTCTATTGAGAACTAACTGAATTCACCAAGTTACTTAGATCGGCTCACGAACCTTTGATAAATCTTTAAAAGTACTTATATTACTAGGGCCTGCTAATGGAACTAACGGCATTCACACAGAAACCATGTTTCAGTCTGTTATGAAGTTACTGTATCTTCAATGCTACCATTTATAACACGTGTGTCCTATTTTGAACCTACTGAATTCACAATGATACTTACACTCGGTGCCTGACAATGTTGCTTTATCTTGAAGAGTACACTCATACAAGAATATCTCATCGCGAACTCACTGAATTCGCCTAGAAATTTTGTTTCCATTCGTGAAAATTTTTCTATATCCTGAACAGTCCGCTTATTACTCTTGCGACTTACTGGAAACTAACTGTATTCACGAAGTAATGGAGGCACAGCTGGTGAAATTTTCATAAATCTTTAAAAGTACACATATTACTAGGGCCTGCTAATGGGAAATACCTGAATTCACAAAGAAACTATGTTTCAGTTTGTTCTAATTTTACTGTATCTTGAATGCTACCATTTATAACACGTGTGTCCTATTTTGAACCTACTGAATTCACAATAGTACTTACATTCGGTGCCTGAAAATGTTGCTATATCTTGAAGAGTACACTCATACAAGAATGTCCCATCGTGAACTCACTGAATTCGCCTAGAAATTTTGTTTCCATTCGTGAAAATTTTTCTATATCCCGAGCAGTCCACGTATTACTATTGCGACTTACTGGGAACTAACTGTGAATACCAAGTAATGGAGACAGAGCTGTTGAAATTTTCATGAATCTTTAAAAGTACACATCTTACTAGAGCCTGCTAATGGGAACTACCTGAATTCACCAAAGAAACTATGTTTTATTTCGTTCTAATGTTACTGTATCTTGAATGGTACCATTATAACAAGTGTGTCCTATTTTGAACCTACTCAATTCACAATGATACTTAGATTCTGTCCCTGAAAATGTTGCTATATCTTGAAGTGTACACTTATACAAGCATGTCTTATTGGAAACTCACTGAATTCACCTAGAAATTTTGATTCCATTTGTGAAAACTTTTCCATATCCCAAAAATAATACTTATTACTATTGCAGCCTATTGGCAACTAACTGAATTCAGCAAGTTAATTAGATTCGGCTAGCAAAATTTTGAAAAATCTTTAACAGTACATATATTATTACAGCCTGCTAATAGAATCTACCTGAATTAAGAAAGAAACTATGTTCCAGTTCCTTAAAATTTTGCTGGATCTTGAATAGTACACTTATTACATGCAAACCCTAATTGGACAGTACTGAATTCCACCTGATACCGTTCGTTAAAATGATGCAATATCTTGAAAATTACACTTCTACAAGCACGGCCTAGTGGGAACTCACTGAATTCACCTAGAAATTTGATTCCATTCCTGAAAATTTTTCTATATCCCGAACAGTCCACTTGTTACTATTGCAGCCTATTGTTAATTAACTGAATTAACGAAGTTACTTAGATTCGGCTCACGAAATTTTGAAAATCTTTAAAAGTACAAATATTATTAGGGCCTGCTAATGCGAACTAACGGCATTCACAAAGAAACTATGTTTCCGTTCGTTATGTCACTGTATCTTGAATGCTCCCATTTATAACACGTGTGTCCTATTTTGAACCTACTGAATTCACAATAGTACTTACATTCGGTGCCTGAAAATGTTGCTATATCTTGAAGAGTACACTCATACAAGAATGTCCCATCGTGAACTCACTGAATTCGCCTAGAAATTTTGTTTCCATTCGTGAAAATTTTTCTATATCCCGAGCAGTCCACGTATTACTATTGCGACTTACTGGGAACTAACTGTGAATACCAAGTAATGGAGACAGAGCTGTTGAAATTTTCATGAATCTTTAAAAGTACACATCTTACTAGAGCCTGCTAATGGGAACTACCTGAATTCACCAAAGAAACTATGTTTCATTTCGTTCTAATGTTACTGTATCTTGAATGGTACCATTATAACAAGTGTGTCCTATTTTGAACCTACTCAATTCACAATGATACTTAGATTCTGTCCCTGAAAATGTTGCTATATCTTGAAGTGTACACTTATACAAGCATGTCTTATTGGAAACTCACTGAATTCACCTAGAAATTTGATTCCATTCCTGAAAATTTTTCTATATCCCGAACAGTCCACTTGTTACTATTGCAGCCTATTGTTAATTAACTGAATTATCGAAGTTACTTAGATTCGGCTCACGAAATTTTGAAAATCTTTAAAAGTACAAATATTATTAGGGCCTGCTAATGCGAACTAACGGCATTCACAAAGAAACTATGTTTCCGTTTGTTATGTCACTGTATCTTGAATGCTCCCATTTATAACACGTGTGTCCTATTTTGAACCTACTGAATTCACAATAGTACTTACATTCGGTGCCTGAAAATGTTGCTATATCTTGAAGAGTACACTCATACAAGAATGTCCCATCGTGAACTCACTCAATTCGCCTAGAAATTTTGTTTCCATTCGTGAAAATTTTTCTATATCCCGAGCAGTCCACGTATTACTATTGCGACTTACTGGGAACTAACTGTGAATACCAAGTAATGGAGACAGAGCTGTTGAAATTTTCATGAATCTTTAAAAGTACACATCTTACTAGAGCCTGCTAATGGGAACTACCTGAATTCACCAAAGAAACTATGTTTCATTTCGTTCTAATGTTACTGTATCTTGAATGGTACCATTATAACAAGTGTGTCCTATTTTGAACCTACTCAATTCACAATGATACTTAGATTCTGTCCCTGAAAATGTTGCTATATCTTGAAGTGTACACTTATACAAGCATGTCTTATTGGAAACTCACTGAATTCACCTAGAAATTTTGATTCCATTTGTGAAAACTTTTCCATATCCCAAAAATAATACTTATTACTATTGCAGCCTATTGGCAACTAACTGAATTCAGCAAGTTAATTAGATTCGGCTAGCAAAATTTTGAAAAATCTTTAACAGTACATATATTATTACAGCCTGCTAATAGAATCTACCTGAATTAAGAAAGAAACTATGTTCCAGTTCCTTAAAATTTTGCTGGATCTTGAATAGTACACTTATTACATGCAAACCCTAATTGGACAGTACTGAATTCCACCTGATACCGTTCGTTAAAATGATGCAATATCTTGAAAATTACACTTCTACAAGCACGTCCCAGTGGGAACTCACTGAATTCACCTAGAAATTTGATTCCATTCCTGAAAATTTTTCTATATCCCGAACAGTCCACTTGTTACTATTGCAGCCTATTGTTAATTAACTGAATTAACGAAGTTACTTAGATTCGGCTCACGAAATTTTGAAAATCTTTAAAAGTACAAATATTATTAGGGCCTGCTAATGCGAACTAACGGCATTCACAAAGAAACTATGTTTCCGTTCGTTATGTCACTGTATCTTGAATGCTCCCATTTATAACACGTGTGTCCTATTTTGAACCTACTGAATTCACAATAGTACTTACATTCGGTGCCTGAAAATGTTGCTATATCTTGAAGAGTACACTCATACAAGAATGTCCCATCGTGAACTCACTGAATTCGCCTAGAAATTTTGTTTCCATTCGTGAAAATTTTTCTATATCCCGAGCAGTCCACGTATTACTATTGCGACTTACTGGGAACTAACTGTGAATACCAAGTAATGGAGACAGAGCTGTTGAAATTTTCATGAATCTTTAAAAGTACACATCTTACTAGAGCCTGCTAATGGGAACTACCTGAATTCACCAAAGAAACTATGTTTTATTTCGTTCTAATGTTACTGTATCTTGAATGGTACCATTATAACAAGTGTGTCCTATTTTGAACCTACTCAATTCACAATGATACTTAGATTCTGTCCCTGAAAATGTTGCTATATCTTGAAGTGTACACTTATACAAGCATGTCTTATTGGAAACTCACTGAATTCACCTAGAAATTTTGATTCCATTTGTGAAAACTTTTCCATATCCCAAAAATAATACTTATTACTATTGCAGCCTATTGGCAACTAACTGAATTCAGCAAGTTAATTAGATTCGGCTAGCAAAATTTTGAAAAATCTTTAACAGTACATATATTATTACAGCCTGCTAATAGAATCTACCTGAATTAAGAAAGAAACTATGTTCCAGTTCCTTAAAATTTTGCTGGATCTTGAATAGTACACTTATTACATGCAAACCCTAATTGGACAGTACTGAATTCCACCTGATACCGTTCGTTAAAATGATGCAATATCTTGAAAATTACACTTCTACAAGCACGGCCTAGTGGGAACTCACTGAATTCACCTAGAAATTTGATTCCATTCCTGAAAATTTTTCTATATCCCGAACAGTCCACTTGTTACTATTGCAGCCTATTGTTAATTAACTGAATTAACGAAGTTACTTAGATTCGGCTCACGAAATTTTGAAAATCTTTAAAAGTACAAATATTATTAGGGCCTGCTAATGCGAACTAACGGCATTCACAAAGAAACTATGTTTCCGTTCGTTATGTCACTGTATCTTGAATGCTCCCATTTATAACACGTGTGTCCTATTTTGAACCTACTGAATTCACAATAGTACTTACATTCGGTGCCTGAAAATGTTGCTATATCTTGAAGAGTACACTCATACAAGAATGTCCCATCGTGAACTCACTGAATTCGCCTAGAAATTTTGTTTCCATTCGTGAAAATTTTTCTATATCCCGAGCAGTCCACGTATTACTATTGCGACTTACTGGGAACTAACTGTGAATACCAAGTAATGGAGACAGAGCTGTTGAAATTTTCATGAATCTTTAAAAGTACACATCTTACTAGAGCCTGCTAATGGGAACTACCTGAATTCACCAAAGAAACTATGTTTCATTTCGTTCTAATGTTACTGTATCTTGAATGGTACCATTATAACAAGTGTGTCCTATTTTGAACCTACTCAATTCACAATGATACTTAGATTCTGTCCCTGAAAATGTTGCTATATCTTGAAGTGTACACTTATACAAGCATGTCTTATTGGAAACTCACTGAATTCACCTAGAAATTTGATTCCATTCCTGAAAATTTTTCTATATCCCGAACAGTCCACTTGTTACTATTGCAGCCTATTGTTAATTAACTGAATTATCGAAGTTACTTAGATTCTTCTCACGAAATTTTGAAAATCTTTAAAAGTACAAATATTATTAGGGCCTGCTAATGCGAACTAACGGCATTCACACAGAAACTATGTTTCCGTTCGTTATGTCACTGTATCTTGAATGCTCCCATTTATAACACGTGTGTCCTATTTTGAACCTACTGAATTCACAATAGTACATGTCTTATTGGAAACTCACTGAATTCACCTAGAAATTTTGATTCCATTTGTGAAAACTTTTCCATATCCCAAAAATAATACTTATTACTATTGAAGCCTATTGGCAACTAACTGAATACAGCAAGTTAATTAGATTCGGCTCGCAAAATTTGATAAATCTTTCAAAATACTTATATAGTTAGAGCCTGCTAATAGAATCTACCAGAATTAACAAACAAACTATGTTCCAGTTCGTTAAAAGTTTGCTCTATCTTGACTAGTAAGCTTATTACTTGCAATTCCTAATGGGAAACTACTGAATTCCACATGATACTTAGATTCCGTTCCTTAAAATGGTGCTATATCTTGATAAGTACACGAGCACGTCCCACTGGGAACTCACTGAATTCCCCTAGAAATTTTGATTCGATTCCTGAAAACTTATTCTTTATCCCGAACTAGTTACTATTGCGCTCTATTGAGAACTAACTGAATTCACCAAGTTACTTAGATCGGCTCACGAACCTTTGTTAAATCTTTAAAAGTACTTATATTACTAGGGCCTGCTAATGGAACTAACGGCATTCACACAGAAACCATGTTTCAGTCTGTTATGAAGTTACTGTATCTTGAATGCTCCCATTTATAACACGTGTGTCCTATTTTGAACCTACTGAATTCACAATGATACTTACACTCGGTGCCTGACAATGTTGCTTTATCTTGAAGAGTACACTCATACAAGAATATCTCACCGCGAACTCACTGAATTCGCCTAGAAATTTTGTTTCCATTCGTGAAAATTTTTCTATATCCTGAACAGTCCGCTTATTACTCTTGCGACTTACTGGGAACTAACTGTATTCACGAAGTAATGGAGGCACAGCTGGTGAAATTTTCATAAATCTTTAAAAGTACACATATTACTAGGGCCTGCAAATGGGAACTAACGCCATTCACAAAGAAACTATGTTTCAGTTCGTTCTAATTTTACTCTATCTTGAATGCTACCATTTATAACACGTGTGCCCTATTTTGAACCTACTGAATTCACAATTGTACTTATATTCGGTGCCTGAAAATGTTGCTATATCTTGAAGAGTACACTCATACAAGAATGTCCCATAGCGAACTCACTGAATTCGCCTAGAAATTTTGTTTACATTCGTGAAAATTTTTCTATATCCCGAGCAGTCCGCGTATTACTATTGCGACTTACTGGAAACTAACTGAGATTACCAAGTAATGGAGACAGAGCTGTTGAAATTTTCATGAATCTTTAAAAGTACACATCTTACTAGAGCCTGCTAATGGGAACTACCTGAATTCACAAAGAAACTATGTTTCATTTCGTTCTAATGTTACTGTATCTTGAATGGTACCATTATAACAAGTGTGTCCTATTTTAACTTACTCAAATCACAATGATACTTAGATTCTGTCCCTGAAAATGTTGCTATATCTTGACGTGTACACTTATACAAGCATGTCTTATTGGAAACTCACTGAATTCACCTAGAAATTTTGATTCCATTTGTGAAAACTTTTCCAAATCCCAAAAATTCTACACATTACTATTGCGGCCTATTGGGAACTAACTGAATACAGCAAGTTAATTACATTCGGCTACCAAATTTTGAAAAATCTTTAACAGTACATATGTTATTACAGCCTGCTAATAGAATCTACCTGAATTAAGAAAGAAACTATGTTCCAGTTCCTTAAAATTTTGCTGGCTCTTGAATAGTACACTTATTACATGCAAATCCTAATTGGACAGTACTGATTTCCATCTGATACCGTTCGTTAAAATGATGTAATATCTTGAAAATTACCCTTCTACAAGCACGTCCCAGTGGGAACTCACTGAATTCACCTAGAAATTTTGTTTACATTCGTGAAAATTTTTCTATATCCCGAACAGTCCACTTGTTACTATTGCAGCCTATTGTTAATTAACTGAATTAACGAAATTACTTAGATTCGGCTCACGAAATTTTGAAAATCTTTAAAAGTAAACATGTTACTAGGGCCTGCTAATGGGAACCAACGGCATTCACAAAGAAACTATGTTTCCGTTCGTTATGTTACTGTATCTTGAATGCTCCCATTTATAACACGTGTGTCCTATTTTGAACCTACTGAATTCACAATAGTACTTATATTCGGAGCCTGAAAATGTTGCTATATCTTGAAGAGTACACTCATACAAGAATGTCCCATCGCGAACTCACCGAATTCGCCTAAAAATTTTGTTTCCATTCGTGAAAATTTTTCTATATCCCGAGCAGTCCACGTATTACTATTGCGACTTACTGGGAACTAACTGTATTCACGAAGTAATGGAGGCACAGCTGGTGAAATTTTCATAAATCTTTAAAAGTACACATATTACTAGGGCCTGCTAATGGGAAATACCTGAATTCACAAAGAAACTATGTTTCAGTTCGTTCTAATGTTACTGTATCTTGAATGGTACCATTATAACAAATGTGTCCTATTTTGAACTTACTCAATTCACAATGATACTTAGATTCTGTCCCTGAAAATGGTGCTATATCTCACACTTATACAAGCATGTCCTATTGGGAACTCACTGAATTCACCTAGAAATTCTTCTTCCATTTGTGAAAATTTTTCCATATCCCAAAAATTCTACTTATTACTATTGCGGACTATTGGCAACTAACGGAATATAGCAAGTTAATTAGATTCGGCTCGCAAAATTTTGAAAAATCTTTAACAGTACATATATTAGTACAGCCTGCTAATAGAATCTACCTGAATTAAGAAAGAAACTATGTTCCAGTTCCTTAAAATTTTGCTGGATCTTGAATAGTACACTTATTACATGCAAATCCTAATTGGACAGTACTGATTTCCACGTGATACCGTTCGTTAAAATGATGCAATATCTTGAAAATTACACTTCTACAAGCACGTCCTAGTGGGAACTCACTGAATTCACCTAGAAATTTGATTCCATTCCTGAAAATTTTTCTATATCCCGAACAGTCCACTTGTTACTATTGCAGCCTATTGTTAATTAACTGAATTAACGAAGTTACTTAGATTCGGCTCACGAAATTTTGAAAATCTTTAAAAGTACAAATATTATTAGGGCCTGCTAATGCGAACTAACGGCATTCACAAAGAAACTATGTTTCCGTTCGTTATGTCACTGTATCTTGAATGCTCCCATTTATAACACGTGTGTCCTATTTTGAACCTACTGAATTCACAATAGTACTTATATTCGGTGCCTGAAAATGTTGCTATATCTTGAAGCGTACACTCATACAAGAATGTCCCATCGCGAACTCACTGAATTCGCCTAGAAATTTTGTTTTCATTCGTGAAAATTTTTCTATATCCCGAGCAGTCCACGTATTACTATTGCGACTTACTGGGAACTAACTGTGAATACCAAGTAATGGAGACAGAGCTGTTGAAATTTTCATGAATCTTTGAAAGTACACATCTTACTAGAGCCTGCTAATGGGAACTACCTGAATTCACAAAGAAACTATGTTTCATTTCGTTCTAATGTTACTGTATCTTGAATGGTACCATTATAACAAGTGTGTCCTATTTTAACTTACTCAATTCACAATGATACTTAGATTCTGTCCCTGAAAATGTTGCTATATCTTGACGTGTACACTTATACAAGCATGTCTTATTGGAAACTCACTGAATTCACCTAGAAATTTTGATTCCATTTGTGAAAACTTTTCCATATCCCAAAAATTCTACATCTTACTATTGCGGCCTATTGGGAACTAACTGAATACAGCAAGTTAATTAGATTCGGCTCGCAAAATTTGATAAATCTTTCAAAATACTCATATAGTTAGAGCCTGCTAATAGAATCTACCAGAATTAACAAAGAAACTATGTTCCAGTTCGTTAAAAGTTTGCTCTATCTTGACTAGTAAGCTTATTACTTGCAATTCCTAATGGGAAACTACTGAATTCCACATGATACTTAGATTCCGTTCCTTAAAATGGTGCTATATCTTGATAAGTACACGAGCACGTCCCACTGGGAACTCACTGAATTCCCCTAGAAATTTTGATTCGATTCCTGAAAACTTATTCTTTATCCCGAACTAGTTACTATTGCGGTCTATTGAGAACTTACTGAATTCACCAAGTTACTTAGATCGGCTCACGAACCTTTGATAAATCTTTAAAAGTACTTATATTACTAGGGCCTGCTAATGGAACTAACGGCATTCACACAGAAACCATGTTTCAGTCTGTTATGAAGTTACTGTATCTTCAATGCTACCATTTATAACACGTGTGTCCTATTTTGAACCTACTGAATTCACAATAGTACTTACATTCGGTGCCTGAAAATGTTGCTATATCTTGAAGAGTACACTCATACAAGAATATCTCATCGCGCACTCACTGAATACTCCTAGAAATTTTGTTTCCATTCGTGAAAATTTTTCTATATCCTGTACAGTCCCCTTATTACTCTTGCGACTTACTGGGAACTAACTGTATTCACGAAGTAATGGAGGCACAGCTGGTGAAATTTTCATAAATCTTTAAAAGTACACATATTACTAGGGCCTGCTAATGGGAAATACCTGAATTCACAAAGAAACTATGTTTCAGTTCGTTCTAATGTTACTGTATCTTGAATGGTACCATTATAACAAATGTGTCCTATTTTGAACTTACTCAATTCACAATGATACTTAGATTCTGTTCCTGAAAATGGTGCTATATCTCACACTTATACAAGCATGTCCTATTGGGAACTCACTGAATTCACCTAGACATTTTTCTTCCATTTGTGAAAAATTTTCCATATCCCAAAAATTCTACTTATTACTATTGCGGACTATTGGCAACTAACGGAATATAGCAAGTTAATTAGATTCGGCTCGCAAAATTGTGATAAATCTTTAAAAGTACTTATATTTTTGGAGCCCGCTAATAGAATCTACCTGAATTAAGACAGAAACTATGTTCCAGTTCGTTAAAATTTTGCTGTATCTTGAATAGTACCCTTATTACATGCTAAACCTAATTGGTCAGTACTGAATTCCACCTGAAACCGTTAGTTAAAAATGATGTAATACCTTGAAAATTACACTTCTACAAGCACGTCCCTGTGGGAACTCACTGAATTCACCTAGAAATTTGATTCCATTCCTGAAAATTTTTCTATATCCCGAATAGTCCACTTGTTACTATTGCAGCTTATTGGTAATTAAATGAATTAACGAAGTTACTTAGATTCGGCTCACGAAATTTTGAAAATCTTTAAAAGTACACATATAACTAGGGCCTGCTAATGGGAACTAATGGCATTCACAAAGAAACTATGTTTCAGTTCGTTCTAATTCTACTGTATCTTGAATGCTCCCATTTATAACACGTGTGTCCTATTTTGAACCTACTGAATTCACAATGATACTTATACTCGGTGCCTGAAAATGTTGCTTTATCTTGAAGAGTACACTCATACAAGAATGTCTCATCGCGAACTCACTGAATTCGCCTAGAAATTTTGTTTCCATTCGTGAAAATATTTCTATATCCTGAACAGTCCACTTATTACTATGCGACTTACTGGGAACTAACTGTATTCACCAAGTAATGGAGACACAGCTGGTGATATTTTCATGAATCTTTAAAAGTACACATCTTACTAGAGCCTGCTAATGGGAACTACCTGAATTCACAAATAACTATGTTTCAGTTCGTTCTAATGTTACTGTATCTTGAATGGTACCATTATAACAAGTGTGTCCTATTTTGAACCTACTCAATTCACAGTGATACTTAGATTCTGTCCCTGAAAATGTTGCTATATCTCGAAGTGTACACTTATACAAGCAGGTCCTATTGGGAACAAACTGAATTCACCTAGAAATTTTTATTCCATTTGTGAAAACTTTTCCATATCCCAAAAATTCTATTTATTACTATTGCGGACTATTGGCAACGAACGGAATACAGCAAGTCAATTAGATTCGGCTTGCAAAATTTTGATAAATCACTAAAAGTACTGATATTATTAGAGCCTGCTAATAGAATCTACCAGAATTAACATAGAAACTATGTTCCAGTTCGTTCAAATTTTGCTGTATCTTGAAAAGTACACTTATTACATGCGAATCCTAATGAGAAACTACTGAATTCCATATCATACTTAGATTCCGTCCGTTAAAATGATGCAATATCATGAAAATTACACTTATACAAGCACGTCCCATTGGGAGCTCACTGTATTCACCTAGAAATTTGATTCCATTCTTGAAAATTTTTCTATATCCCGAACAGTCCACTTGTTACTCTTGCAGCCTATTGGTAATTAACTGAATTAACGAAGTTACTTAGATTCGGCTCATGATTTTTTGATAGATCTTTAAAAGTACACATATTACTAGGGCCTGCTAATGGGACCTAACTGCGTTCACAAAGAAGGTATGTTTCAGTTCGTTATAATGTTACTGTATCTTGAATGCTACCATTATAACACGTGTGTCCTGTTTTGAACCTACTGAATTCACAATGATACATTCGGTGCCTGAAAATGTTGCTATATCTTGAAGAGTACACTCATACAGGAATATCTCATCGCGAACTCACTGAATTAGCCTAGAAATTTTGTTTCCATTCGTGAAAATATTTCTATATCCTGAACAGTCCACTTATTACTATGCGACTTACTGGGAACTAACTGTATTCACCAAGTAATGGAGACACAGCTGGTGAAATTTTCATGAATCTTTAAAATACACATCTTACTAGAGCCTCCTAATGGGAACTACCTGAATTCACAAAAAAACTATGTTTCAGTTCGTTCTAATGTTACTGTATCTTGAATGGTACCATTATAACAAGTGTGTCCTATTTTGAACCTACTCAATTCACAGTGATACTTAGATTCTGTCCCTGAAAATGTTGCTATATCTTTAAGTGTACACTTATACAAGCATGTCCTATTGGGAACTCACTAATTCACCTAGAAATTTTGATTCCATTTGTGAAAACTTTTCCATATCCCAGAAATAATACTATTACTATTGCGGCCTATTGGCAACTAACTGAATTCAGCATGTTCCTTCGATTCGACTAGCAAAAATTTTGAAAAATCTTTAACAGTACACATATTATTACAGCCTGCTAATTGAATCTACCAGAATTAACAAAGAAACTATGTTCCAGTTCGTTAAAATTTTGCTGTATCTTAACTAGTACCCTTATTTCTTGCAAATCCTAATGGGAAACTACTGAATTCCACATGATACTTAGATTCCGTTCCTTAAAATGATGCTTTATCTTGATAAATACACTTATACGAGCACGTCCCACTGGGAACTTATTGAATTCGCCCAGAAATTTTGATTCGATTCCTGAAAAATTTTCTATATCCCGAACAGTCCACTTGTTACTATTGCGGTCTATTGAGAACTAACTGAATTCACCAAGTTACTTAGATTCGGAACGTATTACTAGAGTCTGCTAATGGGAACTAAAGGTATTCACAAAGAAACTATGTTTCAGTTCGTTATAATGTTACTGTATCTTGAATGGTATCATCATAACACGTGTGTTGTATTTTGAACCTACTGAATTCACAGTGATGCTTATTTTCGGTCCCTGAAAATGTTACTCTATCTTGAAGACTATACTCATACAAGAATGTCCCATTGCGAACTCACTGAATTCGCCTAGAAATTTTGATTCCGTTCGTGTAAATTTTTCTTTATCCCGAAAAGTCCAATTATTACTATTTCTGCGTATTGCGACTAACTATATTAACCAAGTTACTTAGATTGGGCTCATGAAATTTTGATAAATCCTTAAAAGTACACAGCTTATTAGAGCCTGCTAATGGGAACTAAAGGTTTTCACAAAGAAACTATGTTTCAGTTCGTTATAGTGTTACTGTATATTGAAAACAACCCTTATTACATGCAAATCCTAATTGGACAGTACTGAATTCCATATCATACTTAGATTCCGTTCGTTAAAATGATGCAATATCTTGAAAAATAACACTTATACAAGCACGTCCCATTGGGAACTCACTGAATTCGCCTAAAAATTTGATTCCATTCTTGAAAATTTTTCTATATCCCGAACAGTCCACTTATTACCATTGCAGCCTATTGGTAATTAACTGAATTAACGAAGTTACTTAGATTCGGCTCACGAAATTTTGATAAATCTTTAAAAGTACACATATTACTAGGGCCTCCACATGATACTTAGATTCCGTTCCTTAAAATGATGCTATATCTTGATCAGTACACTTATACAAGCAGATCCCACGGGGAACTCACTGAATTCTCCTAGAAATTTTGATTCGATTCCTGAAAACTATTTCTGTATCCCGAACAGTCCACTTGTTACTATTTCGGTCTATTGAGAACTAACTGAATTCACCAAGTTACTTAGACTCGGCTCGCGAAATTTTGATAAATCATTAAAAGTACACATATTACTAGAGTCTGCTAATGGGAACTAACGGAATTCACAAAAAAACTATGTTTCAGTTCGTTATAATGTTACTGTATCTTGAATGGTATCATTATAACACGTTTGTCGTATTTTGTACCTATTGAATTCACAGTGATACTTAGTTTCGGTCACTGAAAATGTTGCTGTATCTTGAAGAGTACACTCATACAAGAATGTCCCATCGCAAACTCACTGAATTCGCCTAGAAATTTTGATTCCATTCGTGAAAATTTTTCTTTATCCCGAAAAGTCCAATTATTACTCTTCCTGCGTATTGCGAATAACTATATTAACCAAGTTACTTAGATTGGGCTCGTGAAATTTTGATAAATCTTTAAAAGTATACATATTACTAGAGCCAGATAATGGGAACTACTAAATGTATTCACAAAGAAACTATGTTTCAGTTCGTTATAATGTTACTGTATCTTGAATAGAACCCTTATTACATGGAAATCCTAATGGGATACTACTGAATTCCACATGATACTTAGATTCCGTTCGTTAAAATGATGCAATATCATGAAAATTACACTTATACAAGCACGTCCCGGTGGGAACTCACTGAATTCACCTAGAAATTTGATTCCATTTTTGAAAATTTTTCTATATCCCGAACAGTCCACTTGTTACTATTGTTGCCTATTGGTAATTAACTGAATTAACGAAGTTACTTAGATTCGGCTCACGAAATTTTGATAAATCTTTTAAAGTACACATATTACTAGGGCCTGCTAATGGGAACTAACGGCATTCACAAAGAAACTATGTTTCAGTTCGTTATAATGTTACTGTATCTTGAATGGTATCATTATAACACGTGTGTCGTATTTTGAACCTACTGAATTCACATTGATACTTAGTTTCGGTTCCTGAAAATGTTGCTATATCTTGAAGTGTACACTCATACAGGAATGTCCAATCGCGAAATTTTGATTCCGTTCCTGAAATTTATTCTATATCCCGAACAGTCCAATTATTACTATTGCTGCGTATTGTGATCTAACTAAATTAAACAAGTTACTTAGACTGGGCTCGTGAAATTTTGATAAATCTTTAAAAGTACACGTATTACTAGAGCTTGCTAATGGGAACTAACGGTATTCACAAAGAAACTATGTTTCAGTTCGTTATAATGTTACTGTATCTTGAATAGTTCCCTTATTACATGCGAATCCTAATTGGACACTACTGAATTCCACATGATACTTACATTCGGTCCCTGAAAATGTTGTTATATCTTGAAGAGTACACTAATGCAAGAATGTCACTTCGCGAACTCACTGAATTCGCCTAGAAATTTTTCTTCCAGGGGTTGGGGATTTGGCTCAGTGGTAGAGCGCTTGCCTAGCAACCGCAAGGCCCTGGGTTCGGTCCTAAGCTCCGAAAAAAAAAAGAAAAAAATTTTTATTCCATACCTGAAAATTTTTCTATATCACGAACAGTCCACTAGTTACTATTTGGGAACTAACTGAATTCACCAAGTTACTTAGATTCGGCTCACGAAATTTTGATAAATCTTTGAAAGTACACATATTACTAGAGCCTGCTAATGGGAACTAACGGAATTCACATAGAAACTATGTTTCAGTTCGTTATAATGTTACTGTATGTTGTATGGTACAATTATAACACGTGTGTCCTATTTTGAACCTACTGAATTCACAAGGGTACTTAGTTTTGGTCCCTGAAAATGTTGCAAAATCTGAAGAGTACACTCATATAAGAATGTCCCATCGGGAACTCATTGAATTTGTCTAGGAATTTTGATTCCATTCGTGAAAATTTTTCTATATCCCGAAAAGTCCAATTCCTGCGAATTGCGAACTAACTAAATGAACCAGGAAACTTAGATTGGGCTTGTGAAATTTTGATAAATCTTTAGAAGAACACATATTACTACAGCCTGCTAATGGGAACTAATCGTATTCACAAAGAAACTACTGTCCCTAAAAATGTTGCTATATCTTGAAGAGAACACTTATACAAGAATGTCCTATTGGGAACTTATTGAATTCACCTAGAAATTTTGATTTCATTTGTGTAAATATTTTCCATATCCCCAAAATTCTACTGATTACTATTGCAGCCTATTGGGAACTAACTGAATTCAGCATGTTACTTTGATTCGCCTCACAAAATTTTGATAAGTCTTTAAAGGTACATATATTATTAGAGCCTGGTAATGGAAACTACCTGAATTAACAAAGAAACTATGTTTCAATTCGTTAAAATTTTGCTGTATCTTGACTATTACCCTTATTACATGCGAATCCTAACGGGAAACTACTGAATTCCACATGATACTTAGATTCCGTTCGTTTATATGATGCAATATCTTGAAAATTACACTTATACCAGCACGTCCCATTGGGAACTCACTGAATTTGCCTAGAAATTTTGATTCCATGCCTGAAAATTTTTTATAACCCGAACAGTCCACTCGTTACTATTGCAGCCTATTGGTATTAACTGAATTCACCAAGTTACTTAGATTCGGCTCACGAAATTTTGATAAATCTTTAAAAGTACACATATTACTAGAGCCTGCTAATGGGAACTACCTGAATTCACAAAGAAACAGTGTTTCATTTCGTTAAAATGTTGCTGTATCTTGAATAGCACCCTTATTACATGCGAATCCTATTGGGAACCTACTGAATTCACCATGATTCTTATATTCCGTTCGTTAAAATGATGCTATATCTTGAAAAGTACACTTACACAAGCATGTCCCATTGGGAACTCACTGAATTCGCCTAGAAATTTTGATTCCATTCGTGAAAATTTTTCTATATTCCGAAAAGTGCACTTATTACTATTGCGACCTACTGGAAAGTATCTGAATTCACTAAGAAACTGAGATTCAGCGGGTGAAATTTTGATAAATCTTTAAAAGTACACTTCTTACTAGAGCCTGCTAATGGGAACTACCTGAATTAACAACGAAACTGTGTTCCAGTTCGTTAAAATTTGCTGTATCTTGAAAAATGGATACAGACTGGAAAGAAGAGGTCAAAATATCACGATTTGCAGATAAAATGATTATATACTTAAGTGATCCCAAACGTTCCACCATTGAACTATTAAACCCGATAAACACCTTCAGCAAAGTGGCTGGGTATAAAATTAACTCAAACAAATCCTCTACACAAAAGAAAAACAAGCAGAGAAAGAAATTAGGGAAATGATACCCTTCATAATATTCCCAAATAATATAAAATACCTCGGTGTGACTTTAACCAAGCAAGAGAAAGACCTGTATGATAAGAACTTCAAGCCTCTGAAGAAAGAAATTGAAGAAGTTCTCAGAAGATGGAAAGATCTCCCAAGTTCATGGATTGGCAAGATTAATATAGTAAAGATTAGTTTGCCTTTAAAGTGGAGCTATAGGTGACAACTATTGGTATACTTTTTCCAAACTGCAAACAACTTACTTTTATTGATTAGTATATTTTTTATATTCTTTGTATTTTTCAAAAATTAGAAACATAAAAAGAAAATGTTTTGCTGTATACAGATAACACTTTGTACTAGATACTTATATGTTTTTCTTAATTCTCAGTATTACTAGCAATGCTGAGCTAAACAAAAATATATTAAATTGTTCTGTGCAAGAATAGCTACTTCCTCTGAACAAAATTTTTGAGAGTAAAATTAACTTTAAAGGTTAGAATTTTTGAGCAGTAAAAATATATTCTACCTGAAGCCATGTAAACTAACATGAACAAAAATTATCTGGATATGTAAATAACTTTATTCATTAAAACAGCCTTTTTCCAGCCATGATTTTCAGATTTCGTTCTCCAACAACATCTCCTCATGATAGGCCTTATCCCAAGTAAGCCTTATCAAAATGTGTTATTTTCAGGTTGCTTTATCAGTGCAGTCTGTCCAGAGAACATCCTCCCTACACTTTTAGTCTCATATTTAAACACTTTCCAACTTTCTACTTGTAATCGGGGTCAATGGGGAATCTATGCGCTCCTGAATAACAATATCCTCTTTGCATAAAACATCAATAAATCCAACTGTCACTTACTTGTTACCATTAATTAGTTAAACAATCTATTAAAATATTTCCTTCATCATCTGACCTAAAATGACTCTTAAACTGTGTCATACAAACAACTCAATAAAACACACATAGTATAATATATATACTAAGCAAAATGCACCCCCAAGAACTGCATTAAAAGATCTACATAAGGGACTTCTTAGTGTGATAACAAATTTAATACATGAGGTTGAAACAAAATACATTAAGAGAGTATTACTTACTGCAGACCCATGCCAAGATGTGCTCTTGAGAAATGATTACTTGCAAGAGATCAGGGGTAAGAAGGTGTGTGGGGGGGTGAGGGCCTGGAGACTGGGTAGAAGCAGGCAGACAAGAGCAGAGCCATGAGGGCAGAGAAGGGAAGACGAGGTCAGAGGACAGAAAACACTGGCATTCTTAATGCAACACTTAACTGTACTATAAAACACCAAGATTACCAGATCTTGGCATGTCTCAAGCTTCCGGCCTAGGGACTAACTAGTCAGCTAGTTAAGTCATTGTTGGATCAAAAGAGGCACAAAGTTAAATTTTCCAGGTACAAGTTAGGCCACCACTGCATTAACGTTCATGAATTAATGCAACATTTACATTGCTTTCTGTAATTCTCTAAGATTATATCAAAGACTATTATATGAAGCCTTCACTATCAAAGTCAAACTAGCTTTGGTAAGATTTGTAAGAATCTTTAATCTTGAAACATTTTTTCCACACACATGATTCCTAGTTTTTGAAATGCCTTTTGATTTGGTTTCTCTTTCTGACATTTGTATTAACAACATATTATATACATGAAAAATGGCTAAAGACACACGGACGTTTTCAGCTAAGTCCCTAGAGTGAAAAAGACAATTTAAATGTTTTAGGGGCCTATGTAAAAGGCCCTGAGAATAAATTACTAATTCTGTGGACTTTTCTCTTTAATTTTCTCTAGGCGGGTACCAGGGTGTTCCATGGTGTGTTCCTTATCAAGCCCAGAATTGCCAGATGTATCTCATAAATTCTCCTTAAGAGGCTTATTTGCTAGTCTTCATCCCTTAAGAGCCAAAGAAATTCCTATTGCATAATGACTGGTTCAAACAAACTCTGAATCTATACACGTATTTTTGTTTTGTTTTGTTTTCTCCTTTAATATTTTATTTTATTTTATGGAACACAAGTCAATCTTTTTAATTTTTTTAACTTGAGTATTTCTTATATACATTTCGAGTGTTATTCCCTTTCCCGGTTTCCAGGCAAACATCCCCCTCCCCCTTCCCCTTCTTTATGGGTATTCCCCTCCCCATCCTACCCCCTTGCCGCCCTCCCCCCAACAATCTAGTTCACTGGGGGTTCAGTCTTAGCAGGACCCAGGGCTTCCCCTTCCATTGGTGCTCTCACTAGGATATACATTGCTACCTATGAGGTCAGAGTCCAGGGTCAGTCCATGTATAGTCTTTAGGTAGTGGCTTAGTCCCTGGAAGCTCTGGTTGCTTGGCATTGTTGTACATATGGGGTCTCGAGCCCCTTCAAGCACTTCCAGTTCTTTCTCTGATTCCTTCAACGGGGGTCCTATTCTCAAATCCGTGGTTTGCTGCTGGCATACGCCTCTGTTATACACGTACTTTTAACAGCAAATGATTAGAACATTCTGCTAATGTGTATGTGGCAGTCATTAAATGTAACAACATGTAGTCATATGCATGAGAATGTCCTCACAGACTCTGATATTTAGACACCTAGCTGTTGGTGTTGTTTGGAAGGGATTAAGAGGTATGGCCTTGCTGGAAGAAGCAGGTCCCAGGAGGGAAGCTTTGAGAGGTAAAGAATGTTGTTTATCCAGTCTGCTCTCTCTGCTTCTGCTCACCACCATGCTTCGCATTAAGATGTCTATTAAACTATAAACAAAGTTACTTTCTCATGGGAAAAAGCAACAGGAAGGTCTCCTCCTCAGATTTGCAGCTTACTTGGCAGAGCACCAGGATTCTCTGCTTGAGAAAGTCTGCTTCCTTGGTCTCAGTTTGCTTAGAATGACAAAGACCCTAGGTTGCCTGCAAGCTGGCAAGCTGGGAACAGTGTCCTCTTGCCATTTCTCTACAAATAATAAAATATATCTTTAAACTTAAAGCCAGGTATCGTGTATTACACCTTTAATTTCAGTGTCTGGGAGGTACAATGAGGAGAATGAGAAGTTCAAGGCCAGCCCCACGTATATAATGAACTCAAGACCAGCCTCAACTACAGAACCCTAGTCTCAGTAACAAGGAGGGTATCAAGTCTGACACTGAGAAAGATGCTAAGGCTATGGATATGCATCAGGGGTGCAGCACTCGCCTGTCATTGAAGAGGCTGTGGGTTTGGTGTCAATAATTAAGAAAAAACGCAAAACCAATCAAGTCCCACGAGAAACTAAAACTGTGATTTCTATAAAAAATTGTCCCAAGGCAATTTCACTTCTCAAGTAGTGGAAATTAGTGAAATAAATATCTGAAGAGAACAAAATTTACAAATACCTGCTACTTCTCCCCAGTGAGATTCTTTCCTCTCTGAGAATAATCTGTCAACTCTAGAGGAGTGGCTGAAGAGCAGCCATAATTTTAACAAACACCACACGAAGGGAATGAGAACTGGAGTGAAGAATCTTCCAAATATATTGATCTCTATATTACCAAAAAGAACTGAGGCTGGAGAGAAGTCTCAGTGGGTAAGAGCCCTGACTGCTCTTCCAGAGGTCCTGAGTTCAATTCCCAGCAACCACATGGTAGCTCAGATCAGCTCTGTAATGAGATCTGATGCCCTCTTCTGGTGTGTCTGAAGAGAGTGACAGTATACTCACATACATAAGATAAATAAATTAATTTTAAAAAAGTAATAAGAACAAACTAGAAGTAAACAAATCAAGTTTTCCGGAAATTAAACCCTCGACAACTTCTACTAAAAGGCCAAATACAAGGCAAGTGATACATTTCTCCACACTTGCATTGATACTCATTGCCCTAGTTAGGGTTATTATCACCGTGATGAAACACTGAAGCAAATTGCAGAGGAAAGAGTGTATTTGCCTTACACTTCCACTTGGTAATCCATCACTGAAGGAACTTGGGACAGGAACCCAAACATGGTAGCAACCTAGAAGCAGGAACTGGTACTGTGGTCAACGAGTGGTGCTGCTTACTGGCTTCCACAGCTTGCTTTCTTATACAGCCCAGGACCACCAGGCCAGGGGTGGCCACACCCACAACAGCCTGGGCCCTCCTGTATAAATCACTGAAATACACCCTATAAGCTTGATTACAACCTGATGTTATAGGGAAGCATTTTCTCAATCGAGGGTCCCTCCTTTACGATGACTATAGCCTAGATTGAGCTCACATAAACATGGAGAGCATATTCATATGTACACGTTCATATTTCACTGAAACCAACAAGAATCTTGTTTCACATACTCAAATATTATCATGAAATATATTAAATTGCCATTAACTGTACATGTGATTGGGTAGCAAAGAGTGTTTCAGGCCAGCCAGGACTACATAATGTTGGGGTAGAAATCTCATTTCGCATCCAGACAAACCACAATGGGACAACAAAGTTCCATGTGGAAATGTTTAATGAGAGAAGAGTAGAAGAGGAGAGGAGTAAAGACCGGCCATGAGCATGTGGAGGGAAGGGGGGAGGAGAATGGGGAGAGAAGGGACAAAGGGGAAGAGGGGAAGCAGGGCAAGAACGAGAAGCAAGAAAGGAAGAGAGTAAGAGAATGAGGCGGGGACAAGCATCCCCTTTTACAGTGCCAGGCATACCTGGCTGTTACCAAGCAACTGTGGGAGTGGAGCTTAGAAAATTAACACATAGTGAGAACCTGTTTCCAAGAAAAAAAAAAACAAAAAACAAACAAGGAAAATGAACAAAAAAGTTTTTTCCAGGACTGAAGAGATGCTTCAGTAGAGAAGAGAATATAATACTCTTGCAGAGGATCAGAGTTTGGCCAAAGCAAACACATCTAGCAGCTCACAACCACCTGACTCAGCTCCAAGAGCTCATACACACTCTCTGGATGCCAGCACCTTCATTCACATGTGTGCATACCCACCATTACCACCAAGCAGCTACTACATACACATGCATATTATTAAAATAAAATAAAACATTTTTAATAGAAAAAATTCTGAAAATTCAGACTCAAACTCTGAACATGTAGATCACAAATTCTCTCCTAAAAGTAGTATAGGAAAAAACTCCAGCATTTGGACCTCATTGATAGCATCAAGAACCATGTAGTATGTGGAAAATTACTACAAATCATTTATAGGATTATACTCTATGAGGTGTCATGGTATAAAAGCATAAATTTCTGCTAATCCATAACAATCACCAGAAAAGAAATAGTTTATCAATGTCTCTGTGGTCTTATCTATAGAGAGAGGTTCCCCACTCCACAAGACTTGTCTGTTTATTTAAATAAGACTTTGTCTAAAGGGAAGAGGGCAGTGGATTAGGATACAAATAACATGATGAGGCATAGTTCAAAAAATGAGGTTTTTCTTCCTGTTCCAAGCAACTTTTGCAATTACAATGTGTCCTCTTTACTATGCTGACTCATTAGGAAGCAATGGTTCTGTATTGACAAGTCACCAATTATAAGGCTAGACTTGTAGGTAAAAACCACCTTGTTTGAGGAGATTGGGTTTCCAAAGCTAATTGTATGGTGTTTGCTCATCTCAAGTGAGCATCAGTGAGAAACAGTGTCTAAAATACAATGTACAAAATAAATCAGCCCACAAATTCTCTATATTCTGCAGCATTAACAGAGAAACTATCAATGATGATGTCAAAAACTTAAGCTTAAAAGTAAATTAGACATGAACTCATAAATCTACAACACATTATACCCATCATTTGGGGAATGTCCTCAAAACACTTTAGTGATTTATCACAGGATTCTATCCTGCCAGTGCAGAGCAAAAAGCATATTGGAACAGACTTAGAATCCCTTTGAAAACTATACAAAACATAAAGTTACTTAAAGGCACCATCCAACCGCTACAGAGAGACACAATGGAAAGGATTTACTAATGAAAGACCTCAGCTCAGATCTTAGTCAAAGGACTGCCACCTTAGCTATTATATAGGGTATATTCAAGAGCAGTGAGCCTCAGATCTCTTCACCTATTAACAAGAAATGTGACTGACTAGTGATCAGAAAATCCCCATGTGGGGCCATATGTGGATATTAGGTAGTGATGTGACCAGAGTAAAGAGAACTGAACGTAAATATGTCAAGCAAGGAGGGTTCCATTGTTTAATCCTGTCTTTAGCAGTCTTTTTCTTATTTAAGTTTTAGATTTAAGTTCTGAATAGAGTCTCCTCAAGGTTTAAAAGTAAAAGAGTTTTGAACAGATGAGACTGATTTAAACAAGTAAGCTAAAAATAGTGTAAAATTCCTCAGTGTAGGGTTGCATGAGTCCCATGTCCACTCTGCCACAGGGCAAGGCTGCAATAGGCGGGATGTGGGAGATGACTGCACTTTCCCCATCGACCAGTGGTTGTATGGGAAGTCAAGGGACACTGCTCTGGGGATGATGAAATGTTGTCTGAGGCACAGGACCACTGGAGCTGCCTGAGGGATTGGGGAGGTTCCTTGGGCCTGCAACAAGGCAGGGGCTGTCTGGTTCTTATGCTCTTAGGCATCCAGGTGCCCCTGAATGCCACAGAAGAGTTGAGAATGGAGTTGGGGTCCATGGAACTGGATCTAGTCCCGGGCTGAAGGGGAAAGAAGGGGGCCTCTAGCTGGTCCTTTGAGGAGAGGCTTTGGCTTGGTGAGGGGGTGCTTGGTTTGGCTTGGTTGTGGTGGTTGCTGTGGTTGGGAGAGCAGAGAGGCCTTCTGCAGGAGATTAGATGCTGGCTCTGTAGTCTAAGGCCTTCTCTGTGGCTCACCATGGCAAATCCCAATAAAAAGAGGCAGTCCATGGTTTTACGATATTTATCGGCATGGTGAAAAGTGAATGATTAAAACCGTACCCCACTTCTTAGGGTGGACTTGCGATTAAGTACCTTTTGAAGGGTGAAATATCTAGGAAGGAAAGGTTATTAGCTAAGCCTCCAGGCCTTTGGTACCTCATTAAAATGGAGATCTGTCTTGAGTCTATGAGACCACAGGCCATGTCCTCTACCTATGGACAAATTTGAGGCATTAACCTTCTGTGACTGATGGCCATGAATCTATGGAGGGCTGTGGGCTTGTGATCTGCCTAGTTTCCCAGGAGTCAGGCGAAATGCCTACTGTCTCTTCAGTGTCACTGGGATTTCTAGCCTTAGTTCAGCCAGGAACCAGGCTGTCTTTCATGGTACCACACAGTTCTTACTTCTTGTTTTCATATGACTCTATGAAAGTTGCCCAAAGTGCCTCAACCACTGAAAGGTTCTGTAAGCTAAAACTGTAAAGAAATATTAAGGCAAAAATATTAAATGTCAGCCAATCAGTGACTATAAAGTATAACTATGCCCTGTTCCATTCAACATACCAGAACAGTCAGCCAGTTGGCTTCCCTTCAATGGAAGGGGAATGATAGAGCAGCATGGATTTAGAATGTTTACAATAGGCTTCTTGACTTACACGATTACTAAAGCATGTGTCCTTCTTAATGGGCACAGCGGTAGCAGCTCATTCTGGACTTCAATGTACATGTTAAGAGGCCTCTCACACCCCATCAAAAAACTTCCTTTTGTCTGCTTACGTGGGCATTGGTAAGCTTTACTTAATTTTGCTTATTTTTTGTTTTTTCTGACATAGGGTCTCTATAGCCCAGGATGGCCTAGAACTCAAAGTTATCCTACTGACTCAGACTGGGTCTTGGCATACACTACCACATTTCATTCTTAATTTTAATATTTGTCAAAGGAACTATCTTCATTAGGAACAATCAGGTTTTGCAAAAGTGGCATTTCACATATTTACTAAGAAAATTACTTATGCAATAAATAATAAAGAGCTCATTTATCACACTCTGACAAAATGCTCCAAAATACAGCTAATGGCATTTGTAACTCCTAAAGATATGAAGTATTAATGAAAGAAACTGAAGCTTGCTTGCCCCCCCACGGCCCTGTAATTTCAACATTCAGAAGACTGAGGCTGAACAGTTATGGCTGGTTTGGGCTACCTAGGAGTGGTAATGGTGGTGTTGTGGGGAGGAGACATAAGAAGAACTGTAGAGGGCCGCAATAACATTCGCCACCACAAGATGGTGCTGGCTTCCACTGCACCCCACGTGGAAGGCCGGAATAACTTTGCCATTACAAGATGGCGCTGGCCTCCGCCGCACCAGCCGACTTCCTTTCAGGAAGTTAACTGTGTGCGCATGTACAAGAGTGCCTTCGTGCCAGGTCTTTGCCCACTCCGGGGCGTGCCTAATGAGATCATGGGTAAACAACCAATCAGGTGTGGATGCGCCGCGCTAGTGTGTATATAAGCCGCGCCATGCCGGTGCCCCTGGCCCTCTCTTTTTAATAAATAATAAACATTTTGGCTACAGAAGGATTCGTGTGTCCCCGCGTGTGCTTGCTGGCGAGACGATAGCGCGGAACATCTGGTGCCGAGAACCTGGGAAAAAACGCCACGCCATCACCAGGCGCCAAGAGGAGGTCTTCCGTCCACGGAAGGAATCCAGAACTGTAGTGTTTAAAGGTAGGCTCTGAGAGACATGCCTAGTCTTGATCTGTTCCACTTCACTCCCCTGCTAGATGCGGCGGAAGTTTTTGTTATCGTTTTAGCAGCCTTCATGCTTTCTCTATTGGCTTTTGAATTTTTGGCTGTTGCCAGACAGCGACAGAGGTCGCATGGGAGCCGCCCAGCTGTAATACCAAGGCAGAGAGCGCTAGGGGAGGTACAAGACGGCATGTCAGAAACAAGTGGGGTAAAAAAATTAAAGAGCTCAAGGAAAAAAGATAAAAATAAGCAGACAGTCCCTTCTAAAAACTTCAGATCTGTGGAAGCGAGAGATTGGGGGAAAAATGCCCCGGGAGAGATGAAACAGAGAAAGGGGAAAAAAGTCTTGAAAAGGAGAAGTCTTTATCCAGTAAAGGAATTAAAGGCTTCAGAGCTTGATAGCTCAGAGACAGACGAGCTTAGCTCCTCTGAGGAATAGGATTTAGAAGATGAGGCAGCTCGCTATGAAGAAGAAGGGTATTACTCAGATGAACAACGAGCTAACAGCTTGGGTAAACAGAAGGAAGTGGGAAGTGGAAACCATGCGGTTTCCTGGCCTATAAGCCCCAGCGCCCCTCCATTTTATATGGAGAGATTTCACTCAGATTCCTTCCTCACTAAAGAGGAACAGAAAAAGATACAGCAGGCATTTCCGGTGTTTGAGGCCGTGTTCACGCACAGTAGAATATGTTCAAATTAAGGAACTTGCCGAGTCGGTCTGTAACTATTTACTATTTACTATTTACTATTTACTATTTACTATTTACTATTTACTATTTACTATTTACTATTTACTATTTACTATTTACTATTTACTATTTACTATTGCTCAAGTCAAGAGGCTTGCCACTCTGGCTATGACTCCAGGAGACTGGCAGACAACAGTGGAGGCTGTGCTCCCTAATATGGGACAATATATGGAATGGAAAGCCTTGTGGTATGACGCCTCTCAGGCACAGGCCAAAGTCAATGCCATTGCTGAAGGCGATCAGAGAGATTGGACACTTGATCTGCTAACAGGACAATGGCAGTATGCCAATAATCAAACAAACTATGACTGGGGAGCATACGCTCAAATCTCCGCTGCCGCCGTTAAGGCGTGGAAGGCACTTTCCAAGAAGGGAGAGTCTGGGGGACACTTAACAAGAATTATACAAGGCCCCCAGGAGCCATTCTCAGACTTCGTGGCTGGGATGACAGAGGCAGCAGGCAGGATCTTTGGAGACCCTGAACATGCAATGCCTTTAGTGGAACAGTTGGTCTATGAGCAAGCCACACAGGAATGCAGAGCAGCTATTACACCTAGGAAGAGCAAAGGATTACAGGACTGGCTGAGAGTTTGCCGAGAACTTGGAGGCCCGCTTACTAATGCCGGCCTCGCGGCTGCTATCCCACAGGGCCAAAAGTGCTCAGGTACAGGTGATCACAGGGTCTGCTATAACTGTGGCAAACCAGGACATCTGAAAAAGGAGTGTCAGGCCCTCACAAAGAAGAGAGCACCAGGACTGTGTACTAAGTGTGGGAAAGGCTATCATTGGGCTAGTGAGTGTCTCTCAGTTAAAGATATCAGAGGCAGGCTTATTCAGCCCGGGCCTCCCCAAGCAGAAGGGGGTGAAAACACTCCAAAAAATGGGTATCTGGGCCCCAAGTCTCAGGGCCCCAAAACATATGGGACTCCAGCTCACAACAGACAGACACCACGGTTCACAGAGCTACAAAAGGCTCAGCAGGAGTGGACCTCTGTTCCACCACCCAATTCATATTAATGCCACTGATGGGTGTGCAACCTGTCCCCACTGACTACAAAGGCCCCCTACCCGTGGGAAGTGTCGGCCTTATTTTGGGTCGATCCTCCTTAACCTTAAAGGGACTTATTGTTCACCATGGAATAATAGATCAAGATTACACGGGAGAACTTCAAGTTCTCTGCTCTTGCCCTCAAGGCGTTTTTTCCATCTCCTCAGGTGACAGGATTGCTCAGTTGATTATCCTTCCAAGCTTACATGATCATTTTCCTTCTTCTGGGGTCCCTAGAGGCACCTCAAAGTTTGGCTCTTCCAGGACTGATTCTGCTTATTTAATGATGGACCTTAATTCCAGACCCTCTTTAGAGTTGAATATAGAAGGGAAAACTTTTATGGGAATTCTAGATACAGGGGCTGATAAGAGCATTATCTCCTCTAGTTGGTGGCCTAAGACATGGCCTGTCACTCAATCATCCCATTCCTTACAAGGACTAGGGTATGAGGGCAGCCCCACTATCAGCTCACGCTCCTTGATCTGGCATGCTCCAGAAGGCCAATCAGGAAGGTTCATTCCTTATGTCCTCCCTCTTCCTGTTAACCTGTGGGGGAGGGATGTCTTACAGGGTCTAGGACTGACATTGACCAACGAGTACTCTCGACAAGCTGTCGAGATTATGAAGAGAATGGGCTACGAGGAAGGGAAGGGATTAGGAAAAAAGGAACAAGAAAAATTAGAACCGGTCCCACAAGAAGGTAATATAGGAAGGCACTGGGTTTTTCCTAGGCACTGGGCCTGGGTTTTTCCTAGGTGCCATTGAGGGTTCTATGCCCATACCCTGGCTTACGGAGGAGGCAAAATGGGTTCCTCAATGGCCTCTATCCTCTGAGAAATTGGAAGCTGCCACTAAATTGGTTAATGAACAATTACAGCTTGGTCATTTAGAACCGTCCATTTCACCATGGAATACTCCTATTTTTGTGATAAAGAAAAAATCAGGAAAATGGAGACTTCTCCATGATTTGAGAGCCATTAATGCACAGATGCGTTTATTTGGCTCGATCCAACGAGGCCTACCCTTACTCTCCGCCTTACCTAAGCAATGAAAGATAATAATTATAGACATTAAGGATCGTTTCTTTTCCATCCCCTTGTGTCCACAAGACAGACAGAGGTTTACATTTACTATACCAGCTATTCATCATCTTGAACCTGATAAGAGATTTCAGTGGAAGGTCCTGCCTCAAGGCATGGCCAATAGCCCCACTATGTGCCAACTATATGTACAACAAGCCCTTGAACCTATAAGGAAGCAATTTCCATCTTTGCTTCTTGCTCATTACATGGATGATATTCTAATGTGTGATAGAGATTTAACAACCTTACAGACCTCATATCCCATCTTAATCAAAACATTGGGACAATGGGGACTACAAGTCGCTACAGAAAAGGTTCAAATTACAGAAATTGACTCATTTCTGGGATTGGTCATTTATCCTGAAAAAATAGTTCCTCAGAAATTAGAGATTCACAGAGATCATTTACATACCTTAAATTATTTCCAAAAATTATTGGGAGAGCCAATTATTTAAAAATTGGCTGAGACCATTTTTAAAGATTTCCTCTGCTGAGTTGAAACCTTTATTTGATATTTTGGAAGGGGACTCTCATATCTCCTCTCTGAGAGCATTGAGGCCAGCCGCAAACCAGGCCTTACAAATTGTAGAAAGTGCCTTACAGGATGCTCAATTACAGCGCATTGATGAAACCAAGCCTTTTGATTTGTGTGTTTTCAAAACTATGCAATTACCAACAGCTGTCTTGTGGCAGGATGGGCCTTTATTATGGATCCATCCCAATGCATCTCCTGCTAAGATTATTGACTGGTATCCTGATGCGGTTGCTCAGCTTGCACTCCGCGGGTTGAAGGCAGCTATTACTCATTTTGGGAAAGAACCCAAAATTTTGATAGTACCATATACAGCCATTCAGGTTCAAACATTAGCTGCTACCTCAAATGCTTGGGCCGTGTTAGTTACTTCCTTTGCTGGACAGATTGATAATCATTATCCAAAACACCCGATCCTACAATTTGCTTTAAGTCAAGCCATTGTGTTCCCACACATAATGTCTCAGAAACCACTTGTTGATGGGGTTGTAGTGTATACAGATGGGTCAAAAACTGGTGTAGGTGCTTATGTGGTCAATAATAAGGTAGTATCTAAGCAGTATAATGAAACCTCACCTCAAGTTGTGGAATGTTTAGTGGTGCTAGAGGTCCTCGAGACCTTCCCAGGCCTGCTTAACATTGTGTCAGATTCCTCCTATGTGGTTAATGCAGTTAAGGTTCTTGAGGTGGATGGATTAATCAGGCCTTCCAGCAAACTTGCTCAAATTTTTCAACAAATTCAATCTACCCTTCTCGGCAGGAGATCCCCTGTATTTATAACACATATTAGAGCTCACTCGGGCCTTCCTGGTCCAATGTCCCGCGGAAATGACCTAGCGGACCAAGCTACAAGAGTGATTGCAGTTGCCTTGTCCCTCCAATTAGATGTAACAAAAGAATTTCACAGACAATTTCATGTGACGGCTGAAACTTTACGCCGCTGATTTGCTTTGACTAGAAAAGAAGCTAGGGAGATAGTTATCCAATGTCAAAATTGTTGTCAATTCCTGCCTGTACCCCATGTGGGAGTTAATCCACGAGGAATCTGACCGCTACAGGTCTGGCAAATGGATGTTACTCATATCCCTTCTTTTGGAAGACTTCAGTATCTGCATGTCTCTATTGATACATGCTCTGGCATCATGTTTGCTACACCTCTAACAGGAGAAAAGTCTTCACATGCAATTCAACATTGCCTCGAGGAGTGGAATGCTTGGGGTAAACCCAAACTCCTTAAGACAGACAATGGACCAGCTTATACTTCTCAAAAATTTCAACAATTCTGCCACCAGATGGATGTGACTCATCTGACTGGTCTCCCGTATAATCCTCAGGGACAGGGCATTGTAGAACGTGCCCATCACACTCTCAAATCCTATTTAATTAAACAAAAAGGGGGAGTCGAGGAGGCTCTACCCTCAGTACCAAGAGTAGCTGTTTCCATGGCACTCTTCACCCTTAATTTTTAAAATCTTGATGCCCAAGGCCATACTGCGGCCGAACGTCACTATTCAGAGCCTGATAGACCAAAAGAGATGGTAAAATGGAAAGATGTTTTGACTGGTCTATGGAAAGACCCGGATCCTATTTTAATAAGATCCAGGGGAGCTGTTTGTGTTTTCCCGCAGGAAGAAGACAACCCATTCTGGCTACCGGAACGACTGACACAGAGAATTCTGACGCCTAGAAATGACTCCCAGATGGATCCTTCGGAAACTACCTCTAGCCCTCACACTGCCTCTTTGGATTTGGATTCCTAGTACTTCAAAGAATGGGTGGGGGTGGCTCTGTTTGGTGCAGCCCTATGCTGTGGATTAGTGTTCATGCTATGGTTGGTTTGCAAACTCAGATCTCAACAGAAACGTGACAAGGCCGTTATCACTCAAGCACTTTTGGCCATTGAACAAGGGGCCTCCCCTAAAATTTGGTTATCTATCTTCAAAAATTAGTCGGTATCTGAGTTCTCTGCTCTTGCACCCCATGGATCTGTGGATCCATTACACTGGGATGAGAGACACTCAATCATTCTTTGATCAGCCCTTCTACATGGCTGAGGTTTCCTCATTGCATGCGATAGGGTGATCATGATTTCCCCACTAACTCATTTTCTGGCTGGCCTCTTTTTAGAGTTCGCCCTAGGTCATTTAACAGTTACTGTCACACAGCACTGCGGTATCCAGAGACGGGCAACTTTCCTCATGCACAGACCAATCTAAGACACGGGGCCCGGTGGCGATAGGATTACCCTTCGACGGATAAGGCTGTGACATAGAGGAACGACCTAAGACAGGGGCCACAGCAGATGGACGTAACTACAGGGACCTAGACCAGCCTAGACAATAATTTGTTGTTATTAACAAAACAATAAGGGGGAGATGTAGAGGGCCGCAATAACACTCACCACCACAAGATGGCGCTGGCTTCCACTGCGCCCCACGTGGAAGGCCGGAATAGCTTCGCCATTACAAGATGGCGCTGGCCTCTGCCGCGCCAGCCAACTTCCTTTCAGGAAGTTAACTGTGTGCGCATGTGCAAGAGTGCCTTCGTGCCAGGTCTTTGCCCACTCCGGGGCGTGCCTAATGAGATCATGGGTAAACAACCAATCAGGTGTGGATGCGCCGTGCTAGGGTGTATATAAGCCGTGCCATGCCGGCGCCCCTGGCCCTCCCTTTTTAATAAATAATAAACATTTTGGCTACAGAAGGATTCGTGTGTCCCCGCGTGTGCTTGCTGGCGAGACAAATAGCGTGGGACAAAGAACAAGCCAGGTACAGTAAGTCACACCTGTAATCCCAGAACACAGGAAGAAGCTAAGGCAAGAGCATTCTGAGTTCAAGCCAACAGAGGCTAGATAGCTATGTAGTTAGATCCTATCTCAAACAAACCAATAACCAAAACAAGTAAGTGCAACTGCTTTGAGTGACTTTATTCAGTCTCATTGCTGTGGTCATATACAGATACAAAGTGCTACCTTACCTCACTTAATAGTTACAAGAAATATTTGTTAACTAAAACAAATGTACAATGAGTTCACTGTTGTGCCCATTTTAGTTGACATGGTATGACATAACACATAATGTGCCACAAATGTAGAGAAAGCAACCTGGGGCCACTCTTAGACAAGGAGAGATAAGCTGGGTTTGGGCCCACACTTGTCTCTTCTTAGTACCTTTCCCCCTTACCTTAGCCATCAGTTTCCTACTTAGGCAGTTACTGACAACTGAGGACCTTAAGGTATAGTGCAATCCAGGGACATCTGTATTTAAAGGGACTTCTCCGTAAGAAATCAATGGGACAGTCTTTTAAATGAAGAGAGTTAGTGAAACTGGGATATCACATGCAAAAGAAGATGGACCATTAGCTTACACTATATATAAATATTAATTCATAATAGATTTTAAAATGGACTTAAATATAAGACCAAAACTACTGAACTCAGGAAAAAGAAAATAGGTAAATATTTTGACAGTGGATTTGTTAATGATTTCTTGGATATGATAAGAACATATACTCACAACAAAGTAGATAAACTAGAAAATACTCAGACGTAGTACTATGAAAGCAGAAGGGGGTCCATGACAAGAATAAATCCCATGATTTTGTGTGCCAACTAAAACTCTTAAACTTTTGGGGAGAAAAAGGAAAAACTGGAGCTGAAGAGATGGTTCAGCATTTGAGAACACTTGCTTCTCTTGCACAGGACTAAGGTTTAGTATCCAGCACACACAAGGCAACTTGGAACCATCTGTAACTCCAGTTTCAGGATATGCAACATTTTCTGGCCTCTACATGCATGCTGTAAACATACAAACGTAGTCAAATATTCATATGTTGAATTAATAACTATCAGCACTCAAATGCTGCCGCTGGTGGCAGCAGCAAACAATCACAATCCTCACCGCCTGCCAAAATGCTCTGGATTCGTGAATGAAACACACACATACACAGACATACACACAGACACACACAGACACACACACACACACACACAAACACACATACACACACACACACTCAGAGCCACCTATTTAATATACTTTAAACATCGAAATGTCTGGACCCATCCAAACATCCCTGCAACTAAAACAGTCTCCCCTCCCATATGCTTTAATTATTTCTTACTAAAGCCTATATTCAATACTGGCAGCCACAGACCCAAGCCTGCAGCCCTCATGCACCATGATCTCCAACTCTTACATGTTGTCAGTGTCTCTGTGTCTTTGTCTCCCTGTCCTACATTTCTCAGGCCAGGACCTTCTCTTTCCCTGGCAATGGTGATTCCCAAGTCCCGCCTCTGTCTTCCTGCCTAGCCATTGGCCACCAGCAACTTTATTACCAATCAGAGCCAACTGGGGGTAAGGACCCTCAGAGTCTTACAGGCAGACATGTGGTTCCCATGTGCTTTTGGGAGCCAAATGAACACAAATAGCATTACAACCAATCCACAACACTCATACACATTAAGAAAATAAATATTTAAATTAAAACTGCATCAAATCACACAGCAGTGAAAAGGTAACTTACAAAATGGAAGAAAGTAAGTGAAATTATATTCAAGAAGAGATAAAGGGGGTTGGGGATTTAGCTCAGTGGTAGAGCGCTTGCCTAGCAAGCGCAAGGACCTGGGTTCGGTCCCCGGCTCCAAAAAAAGAACCAAAAAAAAAAAAAAAGAGAGATAAAGATATAGGCTACTTAAAGATTTATTTATTTATTTTATGTACAGCATTCTGCCTGCATATGTGACTGCAGGCCAGAAGAGGGCACCAGATCCCATTACAGATGGTTGTGAGCCACCATGTGGTTGCTAGGAATTGAACTCAGGACCTCTGGAAGAGCAGTCAGTGCTCTTAACCGCTGAAGATATAGGCTACTTAAAACTAATTTTGTCATCACTGAAAAAGTAATCTAACAGGTTTGATGTATGGGTGGCCAATAAGCACAGAATATGCTCCCAGTCACCAATCATACAAAAACACTAGGAGAGGTCTCCTCACACCCAAACGGATGGGTACTGGGGTTCAGGGTGTTGGGCATAATCAAAGTATTGAATCCAGTGTCATGTGTGCCCTAAGCAAGTGCTCTACCACTTAACTCTATCCTCACCCCTTTTTCCCTTGAGTCAGACTCTATGTAACCCAAATAGCCAGAATTCCTGATCCTCTCACTTTCGTCTCCCAATAGAGGAAATAGGTGAGAGGCTATAATGATGCTCCTACTGTGGGAAAAAACATGGCAGAAATCCAAATCATTACTACAGCACTACATTATCTATGTCCACTTCTGAGTATAGACCCAAACTCAAAGTAGATGTGGCCCTTGGTGCAAATGGGTTGAGTTGCTTCCCGGGGTCTCTGGTCTGGCAGGAAATGGGCCAAGTGTTAACAGCTCTTACAAGGAAAGCAGGGAGGTTTGGGAGGACAATACAGGAGAGCTATCCAGGGTCCTGGGTCTCCTCTGCTACTGTGGCAGTGCCAGTGCCAGTGCCAGGGTGGCATTAGCAGCAGCAGGCTTTGCTGATGGCAGGAGGCTGCGCCAAGGTCCAGATGAAAGCTTCTGATGACAGCTTCTGGAGAGAAAGCTCTTTCCCAAGAGTTACAGATCAGTAAAACAGACACTCTCAGATTACTCTAGGTAACATAGCTTCTGTACTTTATTAAATGTGAATAGGAAATATACTTTTGGAGGAGTAGAGTGGGATCCAAGGGAAGATGCTTCCCACTGGATCAGTTTGAGAAGCTAGTGGTGCTCTATTTGCATGGGGAAGGATTCCAGGTGTTTTTCCTACGTGACTAATAGTCCTGGTCTTCTCAGTGTGGTGTCCTGGTTACATGTTCTAGAGCAGGCAATGACCTCATTCCTACCATTATCAATTCTGAGATTCATGGTGTTTGAGATCACTAAACCATCTGAGTTCTTCTGTCTGATGTCATGGTCCACTTGCTCACAATGGAACATTTATCTGTACACCTGTATTCCCAACAGCAGCATTCATAGTAGCTAAAAGGTGAAAGCAATCCCAAATATACATTGATATAATATCAAAAAACAATACACATATGAAATATTATTTAGACTTAGGAAATTTAGGATGTGCAACAGCATAGTCATGAAAACAAGATGCTAAGAAAAGCAGTCATTTGTAAAGGTAAACTGGTCTACCATCCCTCTCAGACAAGATACTTCAAGTATTTAGGAGATACTGAAAATAGAGTGTGTTTTGGGATTGGGGTAATAACAGGAGCATGTTAGGTCAAGATGAAAGGGATTTACTGACAAATGGTGGTAATGTCTGTTGCACACTGTATTAATGTTACTGAACAACCCATGTAAAAATGGTTGGGACCAAAGAGATGGCTGAGCAGTCAAGGGCACTGGCTTCTCTCTCAGAGGACTATGGTGGGCCCCACTGCCAGCACCCACATGGTGATTCACAGCTGTCTTTAACTCTAGTACTGGGAGTACCCAATGCTGTCTTCTAGCCTCTGTGGTTACCAGGCAAGAATGTGGTGTAGAGACATACAAGCAAGCAAAAATACCTTTACACATAAAATGATAACTAAAAAAGGATCATCAAAATGTTACATTTTTATGTTTTAAGCATTTTAGCACTTCACCACAGTTTTAAATGGTGTATTTAATGGCTTAAAGATAAAAATGTGGATCAGAGAATGGCCACTAAGAGAATACAGAGCACTCAGGAATGCTTAAATAAATGGAATACAAACCCAGAGGCTTAAGAGAATTTTGAGAGTCTGTACTGTTATGTTCTATCTTCCTTTCACATTTCCTATATCTTTAATAGGGTACAGAGTTGGGAACTACGAATTATATTTCCTAGGTGACTATCAAATCAAGAGTGTGCATGTGACTAAGTTCTAGCCAGCAGCATATGAACCGAGGCCACAGTCAAAATGTCTGCCATTTCCTTCTTTATGTTTACCCTCCCTAGTACTGAGGATCAAATTCCTATATTCTTAAAGAAAGTTGCTTAATTTAATATCAAGAATGTATGTGTAAAGGGTCAACATCTGGTGTTGAGCATTGTCTTATTTTGGCTCCCCAAAAAACCACACTTCCAGGCCTGAGGCTCCTGGAGTCCTTTAATTGAAAATAAAGAGTTGCCATATAAGCAATGGCTGGGTAGAAAGACAGAAAGAAAGGGCAAGGGATTGAGAGAGGGGAAAATGAAGAGAATCACCATGATCCATATTTAGAAGGTACAGATTTAAGAGCTGCAAGAGAGAAAGCAGCCTACAATATAGGTGGAAGGGAATAGGACCCTATAGGGAAAGTGGAGACTTTCCCAGAAGGTAACAAAGCAACAAAGATAAAACATGGATTTAAACATAGATCCCTCCTGGGATGCCAGAGGGAAATGTATGCTAGATGTCAGGAGGATTAGAAATGTCCCGCCATTGGGCTTACTCGAGGCGTATCAAAATTAACTGGTGTGCGTGTGTGTGTAAGTGTGTGTGTGTGTGTGTGTGTGTGTGTGTGTGTGTGCTTGTGCACATCTGGGCACGTGTGTGTTTCATTCAGAGAACTCTTGAGCAGTGCCATGACTAACTATGGAGCCAAAGCAGAAAAATGGATTCAATGCTACAGTCTAGTACATTGAGGTCTCAAGGGAGGTGTGCATTAATCTGGATATGGGGCTTCAAAGCCCAGTCAGCCAATGCACAGTTTATTCAGTTTCAACTTCTTTTAAAGGCAAAGCAGGATAAAAGTTTCCAACAATTTATAGTTCCCACCAGCTGCTGCTTCCCTACCAATAGCATATCTTGGATTGAAGTGATGCAAACCTCTTTGCAAACTGAGAAACTTGTCAGCAGTTCAACTCTTCGATCTGTTAGATGTGCTGTTGTCTAATTAACCTATAAACAAATTTACTTTCTCACGAGAGAATGATCATGAAGGCCACGTCCTCAGGTTTGCAGCTTACTTGTCAGTAAGAGTCACCAGAGTCCTCTGCTTAAGGAAGTGTGCCTCCTTGGTATCTCAGTGTGCTGGGAGTGACCAAACCATCATAGCGTGCCCTGCAGCTGGCAAGCTAGGAGCAGGCGCTTCCTGTCATTTCACTACAGTAGACTAAAATAGTGTGAAATGAAATCCGTAGAGAATGGCTAAGCAGACAGAGTGACCCGTGGTCCTGAATAGCCAGAGAAATGCTGCCCTCTGTGGATTAGCTGCCTACCTTTGGGCCAGCACCGGCAAGAGAAAAGTCTCAGTATTTGATCCAGTCTTTTCCAATCGCTTGGCCTGTGCCCTAGTGAACTTAAGAACACTTAATAATTTTAGTATTAGTAATTTATTCCACATTTCAGCTACATAATTGAGATTGTGCCAAAAGGGAAAAAAATGAAACAAAGTACATTCTTAGTAATCTTAGATGTAAGAATCATGGAGTTTAGAGAATTATACAATCCTTGTCCTATAACTAAACCTTCAAGAAGACCCTCTTGGAAGGGTGGGGGAGGGAATGGGGGCTTATGGACAGGAAACCGGGAAGGGGAATAACATGGAAATGTAAATAAAAAATATACCTAATAAAAAATTTAAAAAAAAAAACAAAGAAGTTCCTCTTAAACCTTGAGTGTGATCAAACAAGACTAAGCCAGAAAGGAACATTCTGTTCAGTTTTATGCTAGACTCAAGAACAATCATATACAATACACACATCGATCACAGACATTTTTTGTCCTCTCCTGCACACATAGAAAGCCATGGGGCCAGAAACTCAGATAATAAACTTCAGTCCAAACACAAGAAGCAAATTAAAATAACAACAACAATAAAGAAACCTGGTTTGGTGGCACACACTTGTGCTGGGGAGACAGAGACTCCATATCCTCCCTAGCCAGATGGCCAAGTCGACCTGTCCTATTGATGGCACCTGAAGAGTAACACCCAAGGTTGTCCTCTGGCCTGCACACATGCAAGCTCACATATGCAGAGCCACCAGGCCAAACGAGCCTGTAAAATGTTCTTCATGAGCCAATAAGATAGCTCAATGGGTAAAGGTTCTTGTGTGGCCAAGCCTGATGCAATCAGTTCAATACCTGGGACCTACACTGAAACCTGACTCCTACCAGATGCCCCTGACCTCCTTGTTTTGTGGTTTGGTCTGTTGCTCTGCATTGTAATGCTAACTGCAGACCCCCAAGGCCTGATTGTCCCAGAGACAAGAGTCCACAAGTAGACCCAAGTGATGAGATGTGATCTTTTCCCCAAATTATTTCTGATAAGTGAATAAAGATGCCAAAAGTCAACAGCTGGGCAGAAGACACAGAGACAGGGTTTAGCATTCCAGGACTTCTGGCATCAGAGAAGAACCATGAGGGGAAAAGAATGTGAAGGGAGGAGGAAGCCTCCATGGGTTAGGTAGGTTGGCTAATTGGTGTTAAGAGAAGCCCAGACATAGGAAATTTAATTTTATAGTGGAATTATTGGCTGTGAAACAGACATAATAGCAAGAGGATCCATATCTGCCCAGCTCCTTTGCTGATTAATGTAAATATAAAGCTTGTGGGTGTCTTTTATCTAGGAACTACTAAGTGGTCAGAGGCAGGGGAGAAACCCTGTGTGAGGATTAAACAATTTCTACAACATTCACACATACAAATCCTGCCATACACACACACACACACACACACACACACACACACACACACACACACACACACATAAAAATTGTCACTTTTAAAAGGGGTAAATGAACTTGTCATCACCTATGAGGATCCAAATTCTATCACTACAATCCATGGGGTAGGAGGACGACCTCCCCACTCATTTGTCCTCTGGTCTCCATATACACACACTAACATATATAGACATATGGACACAGAATACGTTAATGAGTTAATTTATTAATTAATTAAAAGTTTTTCTAATTATCTGTTCTTGGCCCCAGCTCACTCTGTCTTTGGTTTACACAGCTCAACTCTCCACATCTGCCTCCCCTTCTCTCATGCCTGTCATGCTTTCATGTGTGTTTCTCCTCCCTTAGTGTCCATGTTTAAATCTATATTCGCCTCCTTATAAACTATAGCTCTGGTGATTAGAGAGATACTTCCCAGATTGAAAGAACTTGCTGTGCGATCATGAGGCCTGCAGTCCGAATCCCAGCATCCTGCAAACACCAGTCACTACAGCTGCCAGGAATCAGACAACATCTTCTTAGGCAAAAATAATGAAATACTGCCAGGAATTTGGATGAACATACAGTTATGAATATATGGCAAAATGCAAAAGTTTGTCCTTTTAAGATGTAGCTCATAAAAAGAGTGAGTCAAAGGGAAGTAAACATACTGGTTTCTTTTATACCATGTGAACCAAACAAGTACTGTTATCTCTACAAATCTGTTCCTTTCTCATAAGCCAAATTTAAACAATGCTTTGGAAAACTATCCACCTGGACCTGGATCATCCTGCTCTGTTGTCTCCATCTTGATTTTCCTCACCTCTCTTTCTCCTCCCTCCTTCCTAGACTTTTCCCCACCTATCCTTCCTTCTCATCCAATGATAGGGTGTGCCTTATCCCGGACTCGCCTTGCTCCATAATGGCATCACCTTACACAGAGCAGTGCCACAGATTTCAGCAGAATACAGGAGAGGGATGGACTGGGGAAATAGGATGCTCAATGTTCAACACAATGATGTGAAGGGTCAGCATCTAGTCGAAATTTTGTTCTCAGACAGAACAAGGCCTACATTAAACTCCTGGGCTTGGCTATTTCTGTAGATTTCTAATTTCTTGAAGCCTAGCTGAGGAGCCACCCATTTAGTTGAATGCTCACTTCGTTCAATTAATGTTTAGGAAGGTTTTTTTTACCCTTTTACATCAATATGGGAAAGTTCGCCAACAGTAATAATAGTCTTGAATATAAGATCTGTTTGTCAAGTCCATTTTCCTCATGAAGAACTATTATAAAAATTGAGGACAAGTATGAAGGCTCAGCAAAAGGCTTTTGCCAGAAAGCTTGATGACTTGAATTCAACACCTGGATCACGTATGGTAGAAGGAGCTACCACCCACAAGATGGCAGCACCCATACATGTATATACATACATACACATAAAAATGCGATGAAAATTTAAAACGGAAAGCCTAACAAAATTAATTATAATTCAGCCAAGGTACCTTTAGTGCAATCCAAGTTGCTTTATCTTCTGCTGACTTAACAATACAGAGGGGGCTGCTCCCAGACCCGGTGAGAGAGAGACCCAAGCGCCTGGTCAGGTGGGCACTCCTGAGGCTGCAGAGCGGAAGAGACCACCAACACTGCTCACCCCTGCCCACATCCCTGGCCCAAGAGGAAACTGTATAAGGCCTCTGGGCTCCCGTGGGGGAGGGCCCAGGAGCGGCAGGACTTCTGCGCCTGAGACACCGCCGGAACCTGAAAGAAACAGACCGGATAAACAGTTCTCTGCACCCAAATCCCGTGGGAGGGAGAGCTAAACCTTCAGAGAGGCAGACAAGCCTGGGAAACCAGAAGAGACTGCTCCCTGCACACACATCTCGGACGCCAGAGGAAAAAGCCAAAGACCATCTGGAACCCTGGTGCACTGAAGCTCCCGGAAGGGGCGGCACAGGTCTTCCTGGTTGCTGCCGCTGCAGAGAGCCCCTGGGCAGCACCCCAAGAGCGAACCTGAGCCTCGGGACCACAGGTAAGACCAAATTTTCTGCTGCAAGAAAGCTGCCTGGTGAACTCAAGACACAGGCCCACAGGAACAGCTGAAGACCTGTAGAGAGGAAAAACTACAAGCCGGAAAGCAGAACACACTGTCCCCATAACTGACTGAAAGAGAGGAAAACAGGTCTACAGCACTCCTGACACACAGGCTTATAGGTCAGTCTAGCCACTGTCAGAAATAGCAGAACAAAGTAACACTAGAGATAATCTGATGGCGAGAGGCAAGCGCAGGAACCCAAGCAACAGAAACCAAGACTGCATGCCATCATCGGAGCCCAATTCTCCCGCCAAAACAAACATGGAATATCCAAACACACCAGAAAAGCAAGATCTAGTTTCAAAATCATATTTGATCATGATGCTGGAGGACTTCAAGAAAGACATGAACACACTTAGGGAAACACAGGAAATCATTAATAAACAAGTAGAGGCCTACAGAGAGGAATGGCAAAAATCCCTGAAAGAATTCCAGGAAAACACAATCAAACAGATGAAGGAATTAAAAATGGAAATAGAAGCAATCAAGAAAGAACACATGGAAACAACCCTGGATATAGAAAACCAAAAGAAGAGACAAGGAGCTGTAGATACAAGCTTCACCAACAGAATACAAGAGATGGAAGAGAGAATCTCAGGAGCAGAAGATTCCATAGAAATCATTGACTCAACTGTCAAAGATAATGTAAAGCGGAAAAAGCTACTGGTCCAAAACATACAGGAAATCCAGGACTCAATGAGAAGATCAAACCTAAGGATAATAGGTATAGAAGAGAGTGAAGACTCCCAGCTCAAAGGACCAGTAAATATCTTCAACAAAATCATAGAAGAAAACTTCCCTAACCTAAAAAAAGAGATACCCATAGGCATACAAGAAGCCTACAGAACTCCAAATAGATTGGACCAGAAAAGAAACACCTCCCGTCACATAATTGTCAAAACACCAAACGCACAAAATAAAGAAAGAATATTAAAAGCAGTAAGGGAAAAAGGTCAAGTAACATATAAAGGGAGACCTATCAGAATCACACCAGACTTCTCGCCAGAAACTATGAAGGCCAGAAGATCCTGGACTGATGTCATACAGACCCTAAGAGAACACAAATGCCAGCCCAGGTTACTGTATCCAGCAAAACTCTCAATTAACATTGATGGAGAAACCAAGATATTCCATGACAAAACCAAATTTACACAATATCTTTCTACAAATCCAGCACTACAAAGGATAATAAATGGTAAAGCCCAACATAAGGAGGCAAGCTATACCCTAGAAGAAGCAAGAAACTAATCGTCTTGGCAACAAAACAAAGAGAATGAAAGCACACAAACATAACCTCACATCCAAATATGAATATAAAGGGAAACAATAATCACTATTCCTTAATATCTCTCAATATCAATGGCCTCAACTCCCCAATAAAAAGACATAGATTAACAAACTGGATACGCAACGAGGACCCTGCATTCTGCTGCCTACAGGAAACACACCTCAGAGACAAAGACAGACACTACCTCAGAGTGAAAGGCTGGAAAACAACTTTCCAAGCAAATGGTCAGAAGAAGCAAGCTGGAGTAGCCATTCTAATATCAAATAAAATCAATTTCCAACTAAAAGTCATCAAAAAAGATAAGGAAGGACACTTCATATTCATCAAAGGAAAAATCCACCAAGATGAACTCTCAATCCTAAATATCTATGCCCCAAATACAAGGGCACCTACATACGTAAAAGAAACCTTACTAAAGCTCAAAACACACATTGCACCTCAAACAATAATAGTGGGAGATTTCAACACCCCACTCTCATCAATGGACAGATCATGGAAACAGAAATTAAACAGTGATGTCGACAGACTAAGAGAAGTCATGAGCCAAATGGACTTAACGGATATTTATAGAACATTCTATCCTAAAGCAAAAGGATATACCTTCTTCTCAGCTCCTCATGGTACTTTCTCCAAAATTGACCATATAATTGGTCAAAAAACGGGCCTCAACAGGTACAGAAAGATAGAAATAATCCCATGCGTGCTATCGGACCACCACGGCCTAAAACTGGTCTTCAATAACAATAAGGGAAGAATGCCCACATATACGTGGAAATTGAACAATGCTCTACTCAATGATAACCTGGTCAAGGAAGAAATAAAGAAAGAAATTAAAAACTTTTTAGAATTTAATGAAAATGAAGATACAACATACTCAAACTTATGGGACACAATGAAAGCTGTGCTAAGAGGAAAACTCATAGCGCTGAGTGCCTGCAGAAAGAAACAGGAAAGAGCATATGTCAGCAGCTTGACAGCACACCTAAAAGCTCTAGAACAAAAAGAAGCAAATACACCCAGGAGGAGTAGAAGGCAGGAAATAATCAAACTCAGAGCTGAAATCAACCAAGTAGAAACAAAAAGGACCATAGAAAGAATCAACAGGACCAAAAGTTGGTTCTTTGAGAAAATCAACAAGATAGATAAACCCTTAGCCAGACTAACGAGAGGACACAGAGAGTGCGTCCAAATTAACAAAATCAGAAATGAAAAGGGAGACATAACTACAGATTCAGAGGAAATTCAAAAAATTATCAGATCTTACTATAAAAACCTATATTCAACAAAATTTGAAAATCTTCAGGAAATGGACAATTTCCTAGACAGATACCAGGTATCAAAGTTAAATCAGGAACAGATAAACCAGTTAAACAACCCCATAACTCCTAAGGAAATAGAAGCAGTCATTAAAGGTCTCCCAACCAAAAAGAGCCCAGGTCCAGATGGGTTTAGTGCAGAATTCTATCAAACCTTCATAGAAGACCTCATACCAATATTATCCAAACTATTCCACAAAATTGAAACAGATGGAGCCCTACCGAATTCCTTCTACGAATCTACAATTACTCTTATACCTAAACCACACAAAGACACAACAAAGAAAGAGAACTTCAGACCAATTTCCCTTATGAATATCGACGCAAAAATACTCAATAAAATTCTGGCAAACCGAATTCAAGAGCACATCAAAACAATCATCCACCATGATCAAGTAGGCTTCATCCCAGGCATGCAGGGATGGTTTAATATACGGAAAACCATCAACGTGATCCATTATATAAACAAACTGAAAGAACAGAACCACATGATCATTTCATTAGATGCTGAGAAAGCATTTGACAAAATTCAACACCCCTTCATGATAAAAGTCCTGGAAAGAATAGGAATTCAAGGCCCATACCTAAACATAGTAAAAGCCATATACAGCAAACCAGTTGCTAACATTAAACTAAATGGAGAGAAACTTGAAGCAATCCCACTAAAATCAGGGACTAGACAAGGCTGCCCACTCTCTCCCTACTTATTCAATATAGTTCTTGAAGTTCTAGCCAGAGCAATCAGACAACAAAAGGAGATCAAAGGGATACAGATCGGAAAAGAAGAGGTCAAAATATCACTATTTGCAGATGATATGATAGTATATTTAAGTGATCCCAAAAGTTCCACCAGAGAACTACTAAAGCTGATAAACAACTTCAGCAAAGTGGCTGGGTATAAAATTAACTCAAATAAATCAGTTGCCTTCCTCTATACAAAAGAGAAACAAGCCGAGATAGAAATTAGGGAAACGACACCCTTCATAATAGACCCAAATAATATAAAGTACCTCGGTGTGACTTTAACCAAGCAAGTAAAAGATCTGTACAATAAGAACTTCAAGACACTGAAGAAAGAAATTGAAGAAGACCTCAGAAGATGGAAAGATCTCCCATGCTCATGGATTGGCAGGATTAATATAGTAAAAATGGCCATTTTACCAAAAGCAATCTACAGATTCAATGCAATCCCCATCAAAATACCAATCCAATTCTTCAAAGAGTTAGACAGAACAATTTGCAAATTCATCTGGAATAACAAAAAACCCAGGATAGCTAAAGCTATCCTCAACAATAAAAGGACTTCAGGGGGAATTATTATCCCTGAACTCAAGCAGTATTACAGAGCAATAGTGATAAAAACTGCATGGTATTGGTACAGAGACAGACAGATAGACCAATGGAATAGAATTGAAGACCCAGAAATGAACCCACACACCTATGGTCACTTGATTTTTGACAAAGGAGCCAAAACCATCCAATGGAAAAAAGATAGCATTTTCAGCAAATGGTGCTGGTTCAACTGGAGGGCAACATGTAGAAGAATGCAGATCGATCCATGCTTATCACCCTGTACAAAGCTTAAGTCGAAGTGGATCAAGGACCTCCACATCAAACCAGACACACTCAAACTAATAGAAGAAAAACTAGGGAAGCATCTGGAACACATGGGCACTGGAAAAAATTTCCTGAACAAAACACCAATGGCTTATGCTCTAAGATCAAGAATTGACAAATGGGATCTCATAAAACTGCAAAGCTTCTGTAAGGCAAAGGACACTGTGGTTAGGACAAAACGGCAACCAACAGATTGGGAAAAGATCTTTACCAATCCTACAACAGATAGAGGCCTTATATCCAAAATATACAAAGAACTCAAGAAGTTAGACCGCAGGGAAACAAATAACCCTATTAAAAAATGGGGTTCAGAGCTAAACAAAGAATTCACAGCTGAGGAATGCCGAATGGCTGAGAAACACCTAAAGAAATGTTCAACATCTTTAGTCATAAGGGAAATGCAAATCAAAACAACCCTGAGATTTCACCTCACACCAGTGAGAATGGCTAAGATCAAAAACTCAGGTGACAGCAGATGCTGGCGAGGATGTGGAGAAAGAGGAACACTCCTCCATTGTTGGTGGGATTGCAGACTGGTAAAACCATTCTGGAAATCAGTCTGGAGGTTCCTCAGAAAATTGGACATTGAACTGCCTGAGGATCCAGCTATACCTCTCTTGGGCATATACCCAAAAGATGCCTCAACATATAAAAGAGACACGTGCTCCACTATGTTCATCGCAGCCTTATTTATAATAGCCAGAAAATGGAAAGAACCCAGATGCCCTTCAACAGAGGAATGGATACAGAAAATGTGGTACATCTACACAATGGAATACTACTCAGCTATCAAAAACAACGAGTTTATGAAATTCGTAGGCAAATGGTTGGAACTGGAAAATATCATCCTGAGTGAACTAACCCAATCACAGAAAGACATACATGGTATGCACTCATTGATAAGTGGCTATTAGCCCAAATGCTTGAATTACCCTAGATCCCTAGAACAAACGAAACTCAAGACGGATGATCAAAATGTGAATGCTTCACTCCTTCTTTAAATGAGGAAAAAGAATACCCTTGGCAGGGAAGGGAGAGGCAAAGATTAAAACAGAGACTGAAGGAACACCCATTCAGAGCCTGTCCCACATTTGGCCCATACATATACAGCCACCCAATTGGACTAGATGGATGAAGCAAAGAAGTGCAGACCGACAGGAGCCGGATGTAGATCGCTCCTGAGAGACACAGCCAGAATACAGCAAATACAGAGGCGAATGCCAGCAGCAAACCACTGAACTGAGAATAGGTCCCCTATTGAAGGAATCAGAGAAAGAACTGGAAGAGCTTGAAGGGGCTCGAGACCCCATATGTACAACAATGCCAAGCAACCAGAGCTTCCAGGGACTAAGCCACTACCTAAAGACTATACATGGACTGACCCTGGACTCTGACCCCATAGGTAGCAATGAATATCCTAGTAAGAGCACCAGTGGAAGGGGAAGCCCTGGGTCCTGCTAAGACTGAACCCCCAGTGAACTAGTCTATGGGGGGAGGGCGGCAATGGGGGGAGGGTTGGGAGGGGAACACCCATAAGGAAGGGGAGGGGGGAGGGGGATGTTTGCCCGGAAACCGGGAAAGGGAATAACACTCGAAATGTATATAAGAAATACTCAAGTTAATAAAAAAAAAAAAAAAAAAAAAAAAAAAAAAAAAACAATACAGAGGGGGAATGGAAAGAAATGGCCTATTCTTTTGACTGTGCCTAAAACCTCAAGCATGCCCAAGAGAAGGCAAGCCTGTGGGATGGGCAAGGTCCTAGAGGGATAGTACCAAAATATCACCACATAGTAGAGAACACATGTAGTCAGAAACTAGTTAAACAGAATGTGTAAGTCCTCAATACACAGGACACAGTTGATGGTGCTTGGGGTGCAATTCTTAGGGGCCCTGCAGTGTGTAAAATACATGACACTTGTGTTATATAACTGTCTGGGATTCAGTGAATCTATATGCTTCAGTTCTAGCTTTGGATAACCTCAGCGGACCTTTGTGGAGTTTTTTATCAATAGAGTAGCTCTTTACCTCCTCATAACCTTATTATGCTTTAGGCTTTTATTATTTTATTTTTCTCTCCCACTATTTAAAGTTGACCAGAAGAAAAGGGTTGTGTTGAGGCTAAGTTGGTTGGTCCGGTTTTCTTCTTGGAGGTAGGCTTCTGAACATCAAAATATCTGAATGGACCACCTACCTCTAGATCCCAATGAGGGCTTTTCAATAGAACCCAACTGAAATTGTCTGATTGTTTCTTCTCAAAGATCAGGAAAAAACAACAGTGCCATTTCAGACCTCTTATAGAGGGAGGGGCATGTGGCTGCCTCAGTATTCTGTTGCTCGTGATTTTTGTAAAAACCAAGTTTTTAAAGTCTGTTAATGTTTCACAAAGAGGAAAGACACAGTTTGTGGAATCCCATAATTTTATAGCTTTACATTGTGTGTTTCTTCCTTTTAGGAGAAACCCTACCCAGTACAAGCCATCACATGCACAGAATGTCCAATGAGTGGGTTGGTTCTTCACAGTCCTTGGTGTAGTATTTAGTTTAGTCATTTACATTCTTTTGTATATGAACCCCAATAGGCTTGTACGTTTAAATACTCAGTCATCAGGGAGTTGAATTATTTGAGAAGGATTAGGAGGTGTGGCCTTTGGGAATAGGTATGGCCTTATTGGAGGAGGCATGTTATTGGAGGAGTGGGTTTAGAGGTTTCAAAGTCCAGTGTATCATTCTGGGATATATTAGGATGTACGGCTCTCAGTTACTGCCCCAGCACCTTCTTATTTGCTTCTGGCCATGATAACGTGTACTGATTTTCTAAAACTGTAAGCAAGCCCCCAATTAAATGTTTTCTTTTACAAGAGTTGCTTTAGTCATGGTATCTCCTCATAGCAATAGAATAGTGACAAACATAGAGTTTATTTGACTTACAATTTAGGTAACAGTCCATTATTTCAGGAAAATCATAGGAATTACAGGAATTTGAGGCAGATGGCTGACGAATATTCACAGTCAAGAGTAAAGAGAGCATATTTGCATGGATAGTTACTTAGAAGCTTTTTTCACTTCTATATATAGTTCAGGGACCAACCTAGGGAATGGTGCTGCCCATAGTGAGCTAGGACTTCTTACTAAGTATTCAAACATATGAACCTTTGGCAGCCATTCTCATTCAAGCCACCATAATCCCTTGTTCTCTAAGTTGATTCTTGCCAGGATATGTAATGACAGTAAGACAAATAAGACTAGAACAAAAATTGGTGGAGAGAGAGACCCAACCGCCTGGTCAGGTGGGCACTCCTGAGGCTGCAGAGCGGAAGAGACCACCAACACTGCTCACCCCTGCCCACATCCCTGGCCCAAGAGGAAACTGTATAAGGCCTCTGGGCTCCCGTGGGGGAGGGCCCAGGAGCGGCAGGACCCCTGCCTGAGACACCGCCGGAACCTGATAGAAACAGACCGGATAAACAGTTCTCTGCACCCAAATCCCGTGGGAGGGAGAGCTAAACCTTCAGAGAGGCAGACAAGCCTGGGAAACCAGAAGAGACTGCTCCCTGCACACACATCTCGGACGCCAGAGGAAAAAGCCAAAGACCATCTGGAACCCTGGTGCACGGAAGCTCCGGGAAGGGGCGACACAGGTCTTCCTGGTTGCTGCCGCTGCAGAGAGCCCGTGGGCAGCACCCCACGAGTGAACTTGAGCCTCAGGACCACAGGTAAGACCAAATTTTCTGCTGCAAGAAAACTCAAGACACAGGCCCACAGGAACAGCTGAAGACCTGTAGAGAGGAAAAACTACACGCCCGAGAGCAGAACACTCTGTCCCCATAACTGACTGAAAGAGAGGAAAACAGGTCTACAGCACTCCTGACACACAGGCTTATAGGACAGTCTAGCCACTGTCAGAAATAGCAGAACAAAGTAACACTAGAGATAATCTGATGGCGAGAGGCAAGCGCAGGAACCCAAGCAACAGAAACCAAGACTACTTGGCATCAACGGAGCCCAATTCTCCCACCAAAACAAACATGGAATATCCAAACACACCAGAAAAGCAAAATCTAGTTTCAAAATCATATTTGATCATGATGCTGGAGGACTTCAAGAAAGACGTGAAGAACTCCCTTAGGGAAACACAGGAAAACATTAATAAACAAGTAGAAGCCTACAGAGAGGAATCGCAAAAATCCCTGAAAGAATTCCAGGAAAACACAATCAAACAGTTGAAGGAATTAAAAATGGAAATAGAAGCAATCAAGAAAGAACACATGGAAACAACCCTGGATATAGAAAACCAAAAGAAGAGACAAGGAGCTGTAGATACAAGCTTCACCAACAGAATACAAGAGATGGAAGAGAGAATCTCAGGAGCAGAAGATTCCATAGAAATCATTGACTCAACTGTCAAAGATAATGTAAAGCGGAAAAAGCTACTGGTCCAAAACATACAGGAAATCCAGGACTCAATGAGAAGATCAAACCTAAGGATAATAGGCATAGAAGAGAGTGAAGACTCCCAGCTCAAAGGACCAGTAAATATCTTCAACAAAATCATAGAAGAAAACTTCCCTAACCTAAAAAAAAGAGATACCCATAGACATACAAGAAGCCTACAGAACTCCAAATAGATTGGACCAGAAAAGAAACACCTCCCGTCACATAATTGTCAAAACACCAAACGTACAAAATAAAGAAAGAATATTAAAAGCAGTAAGGGAAAAAGGTCAAGTAACATATAAAGGGAGACCTATCAGAATCACACCAGACTTCTCGCCAGAAACTATGAAGGCCAGAAGATCCTGGACTGATGTCATACAGACCCTAAGAGAACACAAATGCCAGCCCAGGTTACTGTATCCAGCAAAACTCTCAATTAACATTGATGGAGAAACCAAGATATTCCATGACAAAACCAAATTTACACAATATCTTTCTACAAATCCAGCACTACAAAGGATAATAAATGGTAAAGCCCAACATAAGGAGGCAAGCTATACCCTAGAAGAAGCAAGAAACTAATCGTCTTGGCAACAAAACAAAGAGAATGAAAGCACACAAACATAACCTCACATCCAAATATGAATATAAAGGGAAACAATAATCACTATTCCTTAAAATCTCTCAGTATCAATGGCCTCAACTCCCCAATAAAAAGACATAGATTAACAAACTGGATATGCAACGAGGACCCTGCATTCTGCTGCCTACAGGAAACACACCTCAGAGACAAAGACAGACACTACCTCAGAGTGAAAGGCTGGAAAACAATTTTCCAAGCAAATGGTCAGAAGAAGCAAGCTGGAGTAGCCATTCTAATATCAAATAAAATCAATTTCCAACTAAAAGTCATCAAAAAAGATAAGGAAGGACACTTCATATTCATCAAAGGAAAAATCCACCAAGATGAACTCTCAATCCTAAATATCTATGCCCCAAATACAGGGGCACCTACATACGTAAAAGAAACCTTACTAAAGCTCAAAACACACATTGCACCTCACACAATAATAGTGGGAGATTTCAACACCCCACTCTCATCAATGGACAGATCATGGAAACAGAAATTAAACAGTGATGTCGACAGACTAAGAGAAGTCATGAGCCAAATGGACTTAACGGATATTTATAGAACATTCTATCCTAAAGCAAAAGGATATACCTTCTTCTCAGCTCCTCATGGTACTTTCTCCAAAACTGACCATATAATTGGTCAAAAAGCGGGCCTCAACAGGTACAGAAAGAGAGAAATAATCCCATGCGTGCTATCGGACCACCACGGCCTAAAACTGGTCTTCAATAACAGTAAGGGAAGAATGCCCACATATACGTGGAAATTGAACAATGCTCTACTCAATGATAACCTGGTCAAGGAAGAAATAAAGAAAGAAATTAAAAACTTTTTAGAATTTAATGAAAATGAAGGTACAACATAACCAAACTTATGGGACACAATGAAAGCTGTGCTAAGAGGAAAACTCATAGCGCTGAGTGCCTGCAGAAAGAAACAGGAAAGAGCATATGTCAGCAGCTTGAAAGCACACCTAAAAGCTCTAGAACAAAATGAAGCAAATACACCCAGGAGGAGTAGAAGGCAGGAAATAATCAAACTCAGAGCTGAAATCAACCAAGTAGAAAGAAAAAGGACCAAAGAAAGAATCAACAGAACCAAAAGTTGGTTCTTTGAGAAAATCAACAAGATAGATAAACCCTTAGCCAGACTAACGAGAGGACACAGAGAGTGCGTCCAAATTAACAAAATCAGAAGTGAAAAGGGAGACATAACTACAGATTCAGAGGAAATTCAAAAAATCATCAGATCTTACTATAAAAACCTATATTCAACAAAACTTGAAAATCTTCAGGAAATGGACAATTTCCTAGACAGATACCAGGTATCGAAGTAAAATCAGGAACAGATAAACCAGTTAAACAACCCCATAACTCCTAAGGAAATAGAAGCAGTCATTAAAGGTCTCCCAACGAAAAAGAGCCCAGGTCCAGACGGGTTTAGTGCAGAATTCTATCAAACCTTCATAGAAGACCTCATACCAATATTATCCAAACTATTCCACAAAATTGAAACAGATGGAGCCCTACCGAATTCCTTCTACGAAGCCACAATTACTCTTATACCTAAACCACACAAAGACACAACAAAGAAAGAGAACTTCAGACCAATTTCCCTTATGAATATCGACGCAAAAATACTCAATAAAATTCTGGCAAACCGAATTCAAGAGCACATCAAAACAATCATCCACCATGATCAAGTAGGCTTCATCCCAGGCATGCAGGGATGGTTTAATATGCGGAAAACCATCAACGTGATCCATTATATAAACAAACTGAAAGAACAGAACCACATGATCATTTCATTAGATGCTGAGAAAGCATTTGACAAAATTCAACACCCCTTCATGATAAAAGTCCTGGAAAGAATAGGAATTCAAGGCCCATACCTAAACATAGTAAAAGCCATATACAGCAAACCAGTTGCTAACATTAAACTAAATGGAGAGAAACTTGAAGCAATCCCACTAAAATCAGGGACTAGACAAGGCTGCCCACTCTCTCCCTACTTATTCAATATAGTTCTTGAAGTTCTAGCCAGAGCAATCAGACAACAAAAGGAGATCAAGGGGATACAGATCGGAAAAGAAGAGGTCAAAATACCACTATTTGCAGATGACATGATAGTATATTTAAGTGATCCCAAAAGTTCCACCAGAGAACTACTAAAGCTTATAAACAACTTCAGCAAAGTGGCTGGGTATAAAATTAACTCAAATAAATCAGTTGCCTTCCTCTATACAAAAGAGAAACAAGCCGAGAAAGAAATTAGGGAAACGACACCCTTCATAATAGACCCAAATAATATAAAGTACCTTGGTGTGACTTTAACAAAGCAAATAAAAGATCTGTACAATAAGAACTTCAAGACACTGAAGAAGGAAATTGAAGAAGACCTCAGAAGATGGAAAGATCTCCCATGCTCATGGATTGGCAGGATTAATATAGTAAAAATGGCCATTTTACCAAAAGCAATCTACAGATTCAATGCAATCCCCATCAAAATACCAATCCAATTCTTCAAAGAGTTAGACAGAACAATTTGCAAATTCATCTGGAATAACAAAAAACCCAGGATAGCTAAAGCTATCCTCAACAATAAAAGGACTTCAGGGGGAATCACTATCCCTGAACTCAAGCAGTATTACAGAGCAATAGTGATAAAAACTGCATGGTATTGGTACAGAGACAGACAGATAGACCAATGGAATAGAATTGAAGACCCAGAAATGAACCCACACACCTATGGTCACTTGATTTTTGACAAAGGAGCCAAAACCATCCAATGGAAAAAATATAGCATTTTCAGCAAATGGTGCTGGTTCAACTGGAGGGCAACATGTAGAAGAATGCAGATCGATCCATGCTTATCACCCTGTACAAAGCTTAAGTCCAAGTGGATCAAGGACCTCCACATCAAACCAGACACACTCAAACTAATAGAAGAAAAACTAGGGAAGCATCTGGAACACATAGGCACTGGAAAAAATTTCCTGAACAAAACACCAATGGCTTATGCTCTAAGATCAAGAATCGACAAATGGGATCTCATAAAACTGCAAAGCTTCTGTAAGGCAAAGGACACTGTGGTTAGGACAAAACGGCAACCAACAGATTGGGAAAAGATCTTTACCAATCCTACAACAGATAGAGGCCTTATATCCAAAATATACAAAGAACTCAAGAAGTTAGACCGCAGGGAATCAAATAACCCTATTAAAAAATGGGGTTCAGAGCTAAACAAAGAATTCACAGCTGAGGAATGCCGAATGGCTGAGAAACACCTAAAGAAATGTTCAACATCTTTAGTCATAAGGGAAATGCAAATCAAAACAACCCTGAGATTTCACCTCACACCAGTGAGAATGGCTCAGATCAAAAACTCAGGTGACAGCAGATGCTGGCGAGGATGTGGAGAAAGAGGAACACTCCTCCATTGTTGGTGGGATTGCAGACTGGTAAAACCATTCTGGAAATCAGTCTGGAGGTTCCTCAGAAAATTGGACATTGAACTGCCTGAGGATCCAGCTATACCTCTCTTGGGCATATACCCAAAAGATGCCCCAACATATAAAAGAGACACGTGCTCCACTATGTTCATCGCAGCCTTATTTATAATAGCCAGAAAATGGAAAGAACCCAGATGCCCTTCAACAGAGGAATGGATACAGAAAATGTGGTACATCTACACAATGAAATATTACTCAGCTATCAAAAACAACGAGTTTATGAAATTCGTAGGCAAATGGTTGGAACTGGAAAATATCATCCTGAGTGAGCTAACCCAATCACAGAAAGACATACATGGTATGCACTCATTGATAAGTGGCTATTAGCCCAAATGCTTGAATTACCCTAGATCCCTAGAACAAACGAAACTCAAGACGGATGATCAAAATGTGAATGCTTCACTCCTTCTTTAAATGAGGAAAAAGAATACCCTTGGCAGGGAAGGGAGAGGCAAAGATTAAAACAGAGACTGAAGGAACACCCATTCAGAGCCTGCCCCACAAGTGGCCCATACATATACAGCCACCCAATTAGACAAGATGGATGAAGCAAAGAAGTGCAGACCGACAGGAGCCGGATGTAGATCGCTCCTGAGAGACACAGCCAGAATACAGCAAATACAGAGGTGAATGCCAGCAGCAAACCACTGAACTGAGAATAGGTCCCCTGTTGAAGGAATCAGAGAAAGAACTGGAAGAGCTTGAAGGGGCTCGAGACCCCATATGTACAACAATGCCAAGCAACCAGAGCTTCCAGGGACTAAGCCACTACCTAAAGACTATACAGGGACTGACCCTGGACTCTGACTCCATATGTAGCAATGAATATCCTAGTAAGAGCACCAGTGGAAGGGGAAGCCCTGGGTCCTGCTAAGACTGAACCCCCAGTGAACTAGTCTAAGGGGGGAGGGCGGCAATGGGGGGAGGGTTGGGAGGGGAACACCCATAAGGAAGGGGAGGGGGGAGGGTGATGTTTGCCCGGAAACCGGGAAAGGGAATAACATTCGAAATGTATATAAGAAATACTCAAGTTAATAAAAAAAAAAAAGAAAATAAAAAGAAAAAAATACTTATCCTACACTACCCATAGTGAAAAAAAAAATTGGTACCAAGAGTAAGATAGTCGTTGGGTGCTGAGATTAAAAAAAAAAATTCAAGATATCTACCACCACCACCACCACAACCACCAAAACGTGCCTATAGTCCAACATGATCGAAACAATTCCTAAGTAAGACTCTCTTTCCAGGTGATTCTAGATTGTGTAAAAATGACAGTTAAAAGTAGCCAACACAATGACCAAAATAAAGAGGAAAAGCAGCCTTAGAATATAGCCCCCTTTTCCATCACTGAGAAAGTGAGAACTCACTACTGCCCAGGATAATCTTGACAATAGTATTTCAGTAGGAAGAGACATGCAGTGTGTGACATGACATTCTACTACCAGTAAACGATACCATCTCAGTGGAACCCACTCTTCATTTAGTATTTTATGTTGTGGTATAATGTGTGATGCTCATTATTGGAAGAATTCTGAGAACTTTGCAGTAATTCTGGATGGCTTACAACCCCTGTTCCTGCTGCTGGATTAATGAAGCATAGCTATATTTATGGGTGAGGTTGCTTTTCGGGCCATTCAGATTTTCATTTAGCTACTGTTATCTGTTGGAGCATGAGCAAGTCACTTAAAATTTCAAAATCTCAATTTTCTTATCTCATATGCTGTGATGAAGATTGCGAATCCATTGCAATGTCTATTGTGTAATAAATTTTTAATAAATTATGAGAACATCATCAACAAATCTAGACTGCAAGCTTTTAAAGGGCATGGTGTCATATTTTTTCAGTCTAAAGAATTCAGATATTTAAAGTCCTCTAATTTTATGAGGTATGTCCTGTTGAGCACACATATTTCTAGCTTCATGAAAATCTGGAACACAAGAACTAGCTGGCAGAATTAGAGGTTCAGCTGTTGCCCATATTTTGAGGGAGGTCAGAGGTCAGATAGCATGGGCTTGAAGTTTGGTTTTCACTCTTGCTGAGTGGGTTCTTGGTTAAGGCAGGTAATCCCTCTACACTCCATTTCTGTATCTGAAAATGAGGCACGATTACCGGATAAACAAAACAGTGGAAAGAGTGCCCAGGCCGAGCCCTGTACGTTATAGATGGTTCAGTTAAGGCTTGCTATTGCTATCATTGACTTCAGGAACATCGTTCTGGCTCAAGTACCAAGTTCTAGAGGAAGTGCTGGTGGCCAGCAGGTCACATGTAACAATAACAGGTGATTTGATTTGGGGAAAAGCACAGCATATCTAGGCAAACAGCACAAAGAAAGCCAAAGACAACTGGAAACATGGCTGCTTTCACTACCCAGTGGAGACAGCTCACACTGATGTTATATTTGGGCAGCCATGAGTTCTTTCTGCATCATCAGAAGTACACCAGCATTTATTTACAGAACACTGTGTTAGGGCAGCTGGGAAAGTCTTAAAGGAAATGAAGTGTAGAACCTAAGAGAAACAGAGTCTGGGGAGGGGAAGACTTCTGTGTGGAGGACATAGAGACTGATAGAATATACTGAAGTATAATTTGTGTGTGGGTTTGCTTCTTGTTTTTCTTTGTTTTTTAACTCAAGTCTCATGTATTCCTAGTAACAATCAAGAATGTAGCAAGAATGCATAGAATTAGGGAGTGGATTATACAGGAGAAAGTGTGGGAGTTAGGAAAGCCATTCTAGTAGTATTTTTTCCTATTCATGTCAGCAAGGGTTTACTGAACATCCCTGTGTAGCAGGTCTGTGCTGTGAAAAATAAGATAAAGAGATACTATGCATCGCTGACCACATTCCAATGACTATGCAAAGCCAGCCAGGAATACATTTGTAAAGCTATCTCTTGTCCTGTGATCAGAGAAACAAGCATTCTTAAGTGACTACATAAGGTAGATAAGAGAGCACAGAGACAGAGACAGACAGAGTGGGTCAAAGATATACCATGACATGAAACTACAGTTCAAACCCTGGAGTCTTTGGAAATGACAGACCTAACTAGAGAACTAGAGAGTTTAGATGAAAGGCTGAGAAACATATGCCCAAGTATTAGGCATGCAGAAAGAGCAGGTTCTTTGGAACATCTGCAGGTGGGAATGGCAAGGAGCAGCATCTGCTGAGGTATACCAGGATCCAGCTGTTTTTGCAGATGGGGTACTGGAGAGAAATAGTTCAGTATTCTGATGATGTAAGGCTGGAAAGAACAGGATGTATCAGAGGAGATACAGAACAGGATTAGCTTTCCAGGAAGGTGGGGAAGCTCCACCCAAGCATGCCGGACAGAGATATACCATAGAGTTGTTTAAATTTTATGGACAGTGCAGGGTTAAGTGTAGAGTGTATTAATAAGGCATAGGAATGCCTACATGTAAGAAAATCTTACGAAGATTTCATAGCTGGTGTGTTTTCTCTCACAATGAAGGGGTGGTGACAGGAGGGCAATGACTGATTCAGGTACTCTGCTCTCTGCAGTTTGGCTTTGTCATGCTTTGCTCTCCTAGAGGCCATTCTGCCATAAGAAGATGATTGGTTGAGCACAGGACCTTGCAGTTGTGTTTAATGATACAAGAGTGGGATATAAGCCAACAGTTCCTTTATCATCCATCATAAAGGCCCTTCCAGAGACCAACAGCCTCAGTAGATTTCTGCAAGTCAGGTACATACCATCTCCAATGGCCATCTTTGGCTGTAAGAAAAACTAAGCAAGCAGTAATTCTCCTTGTATAAAAGGTCTGGGCATGGGAAACTGGGAATAAACAATGAATAAGTTAAGCTACCATTTCTTCTACCATAGGGAGCAGGTGAGATACAATGAGGACCTGCAGCAGGGTAATGGTAACAATACATGCCTTTAGAAGAAACGTGGAATTTAGAAATTCTTCTAGTTCTTGATGTGGAGTCTCAGGGGAAACTCAGCAAAAGGCTGGATATAAGTTCAAAAGCCAAAGGCTCAGGGCTGGGTCTGAGACTCTAGCTGTGAGCAGGGGCCATTAGAAGAGTCCAGGATGGCATGTAGCAGAAAGAGAATCAGGCCTCAGTAATGACATGCTTTTAGAGCAGAGGCATAAAACAGAGACCTTAAGGAAGAATATAAGGAGATGACCAGAGAGGAGAGCCGGGCAGAGAATTTCTAGAAAGAGACTCCAGAAGGGCGAGAAATACCAAAGAGGTCTAAAGGTAAAAGGCTGGAAATTGCATAGAGAATTTTGTCATATGATTTCATAGCTGGTCTCGAGCTGAGCCATCTGTTGGTGGAAACGGAACAGTCCATTTCCCTGTATTGTAAAGGAAGGCACCTGGCTAGTTTAAATTCCTTCTCAGCAGAGGCTCTAAAAATGTAGAGGAAGAAAATCAATGCAGTAGGAAGTAGAGAAAAACATTAATGGCTTGACTGGGATATAGTTAGGGATTAGGAGAAAGGCCAATAGGAAGGGAATGGTTGAAGGCACAGGAGACACTTGTAGGAATGAGAAAAGGCATTCAGGCATCGCCCTTTATCCATGACTTTGTATTTTATTGTCTTAGTTATTCATGGCCAAGTACCTGCAGCCCCCACACTTCCAGAAATAAATAATGCATAGGTTTTTTTCAGTAAGTCTTATTAAAGCATCTTGTTCCATTCTGTTTTTGTTAATGCCTTAGGGCTTACTTTTATTATGATTTTTAACTACGTGTAGGTATGTGTGTCTGTGTGTCTCTGTTTTACACGTTCCCTAGACTATGAGACAGTCCTGAGTTGCATGAAGTAGGTGCCCAGTACCAAACTCAGGGGCTCCTTGAGAGCAGCAAATTCTTTTAACTGCTGAGCAGTCTCCAGCCCCTTCAGCTGCACCTAATTAACAACTCAATGCTGTCCTAGGGGTGCATAGGAAAAGCCCTAACACACAGTTTCAGACATCCAGGGGATGTGTTCTGCAATGGAAGAGGTAGCAACTGTAATCATGACTGCCGGACCAATTTTAGTTGTCTGTCAGAATGGGGGCCACCATTCCTAGCTTTGCTGCACTTAGAATCTGAACAGTATGAAGCTTTTGAGTCCAAAGAAAAGAAGAGGAAGGCTGTTGGGAAAGAATCTGAATGCCCCCCCATACCATCTCTGTATTTAAAATTATAGGAAACCTACATGGTCAGTAACACAGATGACAAGACTGCAAGACTCACAGTCATTATACACCGTACATCTCATCAAATGCTATCTTGCGCGTGGTATTTCTTAGGCCCAACATAATTCCACGTGAGCCTCAGTCTGAGAAGACGTGCTAATTTGCCCTATTCTATTTTTTCACAGGCCATGACACCAACCTTGCAATATAGTTGGATAGCAAAGTTATGCAAAGAGTGCCTGAGTACTACAAGAGCTGGGCTACACAGAGAGTGTGGTCCTCTGACTTTGCATGGGGCATGCTTCTCTGACAGTCCATGGAGCATATACTTCTGGCCCATCCTTGGAGCATGCTCATCTCACTAACCATTGAGCATGCTCCTCTGACTGACCATGGAGCATGCTCCTCTGACTCACCATGGAGCATGCTCATCAGACTAAACATTGAGCATGCTCCTCTGACTGACCATTGAGCATGCTCATCTGACTGACCATGGAGCATGCTTGTCTGACTCACCATGGAGCATGCTCGTCTGACTCACCATGGAGCATGCTCCCCCACCTATGCATGGAATGTGCTCTTGAGAACTTGCATTTATCTGCACACAGAGAACAGATGTGCTTTCATTTTCCTAAGCAAAATAACAGGAAGTATCATCATTCTTGAGGTCACAGTATTCATAACAGGAATGTGTGGAGAGTCACGTGAGATCTATTGGGAAGCAGGGTGTCTGGTTCAGTCCCTATCTTGAGGGGGATAGAATAATCTCAGTTCTCAAATGGTGTCAGTCACCGTAAGGACCCAATCCAAGACCAAGGACCCAACACTTCTGTAGTCCCTTATAATCTGAGCTTGAAAGGGGCCTCTGCCTCTTCAGCCAGCTGGGCAGCTCACAGAAATTCTATCCTTGCAAACGGAGCTATAGGTACCAGAGAAGCAGCTCTTCCCTCTGATTAGTGGAACAGCTATGACAGAAATTGCCTTTTCCCAAAGACACAAAGTGACACTTTAAAGGAGAAGCCTCTCTTTTGGTGCCATGGAGTCATTTAAAAATAAATGTAGAAACTCCAAAGAATGTTTGTTTAAGCACAGCTGTAATTCAGGGACACAAGACCATTCACTTCAGCCATCTCTCTGCTGGATTCACTTCTTGATCCTCAGATTATGTAGGAATCAAATCCAGTACTATCTTTACTTTCAAAGTCAGTTTTCCTGTTTTGCTGGTGTCTACATGGTATGTTAGAGCCTTGTACTTATTCTTCAGTTTCCAAACCTAATTGTGATCGTGGGCCAATAAGGTCGAGGACCAGGTCATGAAAGCCCTCATAAGCTTACCCACCTGGGTAAGCTTGCAGGAATATTGCCAAATGAATGAGAGACTGATGAAAACTGGAGTACAGTAGTGGGTGGGTTGCTAAGCAGCCTGGTAAAGAGGATTACAAATTAGGTCCCATTAGTAGAAAAGGTGGGGTGGACAGTGAGAAAGACCACTGTTCTGGGCCAGCAAAACTCGGTCCTAGTCCCAGGCTGGCTTGCTTGGCTTCACTCACTCAACAAATACTCCTCGAATTTCTAGGCATTTGACAGGCTCAGAATAAGACAAAATTTCTTCTGCCAAAACATACTGAAGGTGTCTAATTGGATCACAAGAGAGATATGGGAAGACATTCCACCTTGGTAAGTAATGTGGGGTATGTGCTGAGCAAGAGGCTTCTAAATCAAGTTGTTGTCCAGGAAAGCATTCTGAAGACTATTGCTTCATGCCTCGAGGGATACAAAGGGTCATTTGTAGACTGGTGGAAAAATTTACCCACCACAGGGAACGGGACTAGTGTTTGAGTTATTCTGCATCATGAAATGTAGGAGGTGGCATTTGACAGCTGGTAGCATAGCCAGAGGTGAATCTAACCTAAGTTACGTTGCAAAGTAAAAATGCCATTGAGTCAGTACAATTTGCAGTTGAAGGTAGAAGTCTAGAGACAAGACAAAACTGGGTTTAAAGATAAGCTTTGACATACACCAGTCACGTGACAATAATCACTTAAAAACAAACAAACAAACAAACAAACAAACAAACAAACAAAAAAAAACCAAACACTCTTCAAGTTTAGTTTCCTTAGCACAGTGTTCTCCTGATTTGGTTATCTATTAATGTCCAGCAACTCCTCTTAAATGAAATGCCTTAAGACAACACATATTTAGTACTTCTCAGGGTCATTATGAATTAAGAATGTGTTATGGCTTAAATGAGGCCCTTGCTTCAAGGGTCTATCACATGGCTGCAACCGAAGTCAACCATGGTTGTGGTGCTATCTCAAGACTCCAGAAGCTCATTTATAGGTCTCTTGGCAGAGTTTGGTTCTTGCTGGCTGGTGACCAGAGGCTCTCTGGAGTTCTTTACTATGTGTTGCCCTCCTAAGGGAGTATATAGCTTCCTCAGAACCAGTGGAGATATGGTGTTGACTGGCAAGACAGAAAGGCCATTGAAGTGAATTCTGATCACTATGGCCCCATTCTGTTGGTCAGAGTTCACAAGCTAGCCTACCCTTCTCAGGTTGGCAGGGGTGGGTTGTTGGAGAGTAGGAGTGCATGGGAGGATGGGCTTTTATACAAGAAAGAGAACACTAGGAAATCAAGCTGTGGGGATTCCATCTTTGATTTTGGTTTGCCTCTAATTTGTAGGCTAGACCTCCAGTCAATGTTAGAGCTATTGTTCTGCTGAATGGAGGGATGCTGAGCCAGAGGAGAAATGTTGAGCCAGAGGCAGAATGTAAGGTGGGTGGAAGAGTAAATAAGGTTAAATAAATAAGAGTAAATAAGAGTAAATAATTTGGACAAGTCAAATCGCCTCCTGCCTCTGAGACACCATTTTGTCCTCAGCAAAATGTAAATACTTGGTCACAGGGGAGCAAATGAGGAAAAAAAAAGTGCAAGCTTCAGTTTGTTTTCTGAGGGAGAAAACATAGCTCTCTCCAGCTTGCAGGGACAAACTGCTCTGGGCCTTTTCTGTTGTGTTGATTCGGAGTCTGTCAGTCTGGTATCTTCAAGGATTTTAGTATTTGGCCCCTTGGGGCCAAATAATAAAAAATATATCAAATAATATATAAATAATTAAGAATTACATGGCTGGGAAAAACACAACGAGAAAGCTGGTTTTGGGAGTCCTTTAAAGTATGTCTAAGGCTTTTTTAAAAACTACCTGTGCTTCTAAGGAGCCCGTGGGGGGTGGGCCTAGCTGAGAGAAAACTGGCTGTATGTGGGAAATTTCATGCTCCTGATAATAAAATGGTAATAAAATCTCATCCGGCTCCCGAGGCTTAGAGCAGAGGGGATGTTTATGGTGGAGGGGGTTCCCCAACACAGGTGCAGCTGCTTTCCAGGTTGTGAGGTTTCCAGCCCTACAGGGCAGCTGGGGTTATGGACTCTGTGGCCTCCTGCTAGGGCAGTTCCTTTACTTTGGGAGAAAACACTCAGTTGTCCCGCCCTGGCGCCAGGCAGCTTCACTCCAGGCTCCAATTGAATGGTGTCACACAAAGTGGGATTCACAGTCCGTGCTGGGGTGGTTTGCCCCAGGGAAGGTAAACAGCTGGGGAGGACATTTCAGAGGGTGTCAGTGTCCTCCCAAAGGTTAGCCAGTGATTAGGGATAGAACTTGGGAGTCAGCCTTTCACAAAGGCATGCTTCTCAGCAGGAAATGTGGGTGGGGCGGAGCAGTCCCCAGATAGAGACAAAGCTTCTTTGAATCTTTATCGGAAGGCCTGGCCTCTTGCGAGAGGGGTACCTGGGAAGCCAGGGCAGGGAGAAAACTCCAGTGTGTAATCTCATTACCCTCTCTTGCTCTGCCAACCTAGAGCGCACAGTCGCTTACAGCCTACAGCTGCCCGAGCACCGAGTGTCACTCCAGCCCAGGAGGTCACCTCCTGCAGCGTCATTACCCATACTGGAGAGTCGTGGGTAGCCCAGGAGTACTTGGGACAGCCCAGACCAGATCCGGCCAACAGTCTCACCTTCCCAGGCTGGCTGCTCCACCAAACTACAGCAGTCTTAGGAAACCTAAGGAGAACCAGTTGTAGTGGCCACTGGCATACTTTCTCAGAGTCGCTGATTGGTCAGTGGCTGAGAGCTGTAGCCAATCAGCGCAGTGTTTGGGCCCGCATTTCGGACCAAAGGTCCGAGTGGGCATCTGGCGGGCACAGTGGCCTGCAGAGACTCGAAGTGTGGAGGGCAGAGCCAGGGAGGAATGAGCATGTCTTGGGACCTCACAGCCAGGCGCCATCACCGCCTATCGCTGCTCCTGGTGCTGGTGCTGCTGTCACGAGCCGGGGCTCTGCGTCCTGTGGAGCTCTTTCCTTACGGGGAGTTGTGGGGAGATCGGCTGCCACAGGAGGGCGACGTTGGAAGCTCCCCGGCTGTGAAGCTAGCAGTACCTCTATGCTTCTACAGTGACCAGTTCAGCAACCTCTATGTAAGTTCAGCTCCCAGAGGTGTGTGGCTTGGTGTGGGGTTGTAGTTTCTTCCCAGGGTGTGGAGCAACTAACCTCAATGTTTAACTGTCATCGCCACTGGGGACCGGGCTTAGCAGTGGCACTGCAGCTTCTTGATCCCTACTGTGGAGGAATAAGGATCATTTCAAGGGAGAGCTGGAACCGTCCCCCTCTACTTCGACTTCCCAGGCAGGAAGATGAAGTTGAGGCTGCTAGTGCGGTTTGCGTTTAGGGGCGGTGGGAGGCTGTGCACGCAGGCATAGCAATCTAATTAAGGACACGGCGCCCAAGGTGTGCAGTGGTGGAGAAAGATGAGCGGGTTCAAGAGTGGCCGCACCTGTGGGTCGCAGTGCACTAGAGCACTGTCGCCAAAGTTGAGTTTGTTTCCCTGGATGTGTCTCAACCTGCAAAGAGGAGGGAGTCTTCTTGACTCGAGTAGAACTCGGACCGTAGGTGCATTCGACTGGTGGTTGCCCACCACCAGTTTGAGCGACCACCGTTTTGCCCTTTAAAAATGTTTATGTGGGGCGGGATTCACGTGCCACCTCATGCGTGTGAAGAGCAAAGAACAACCAGTTTTATTTTTTTTTTTTTATCCCACCCTCTGTCTGGTCCTAAAACTCAAGTCGTCAGGTTTGACAGCAGAGTGCCCTTACCTGCTGAACTGTCTCACCGCCCTGTGGTCTTATTGTAGGTGGGCACCAATGGCATCATCTCCACCCAGGACTTACCCAGGGAGACTTAATATGTCATTGATGATTTTCCTACTGACTTCCCAGCCATCGCCCCATTCCTGGCTGACAGCCACTCGAGTCACAGCAGTGGCCGGATCCTGTATGGAGGACACATCCTGGGATGTGCTGAGTCTGGCTGCTTGCTACCTGTGCACAGGCTTCCCGCTGACCAGGTCCAGCTTCCCCCTACCCACTTCTTCCTGGCCACCTGGGAGCAAGTGGGCGCCTAGGAGGAGGACAGGCTTGGGGCTGCATGGTCTGGAGAGGTAAGCCAGGGTTACCCTGCAGCTGAATAAACAGAAGGGTTGGGCTTGAACTGGAAACTAAGACATTGGCTAAGAGGCATTCTCTTGATTCCGCTCCTCAACACTAAGAAAATTGCTTAGTAAAATGAGGGACTAAGGTGCAGATACCAAAGACTCTGACGGAACTTAAGGCACTTTACAGGTTTTTTTTTCTTTTTTCTGGAATCACCTATAAGTACACAAATATTTCTAATGATATATTCATCAAAAAAATTAAAAATTTGGGAAATTTAAAAAGGAACAACTTTTTTTTTTTTTTTTTTTTTTTGTATGAGCTGGGTGTGGTGTCACTTACCTTCAATCCCAGCAGAGTCAGAGAGGCAAACAGATCTCTGTGAGTTCTAGGCGAGCCTGGTCTACAAAGTGAGTTCCAGGACAAAATACAGAGAAACCCTGTCTGGAGAAACCAAAAATAACCCGTAGGTTCGTGTGTACATTTCTAGTTATTTCTTTAATATTGTTGCTGTTGACAACAGTGGGTCCACAGTGCCCATATTACTATTTCACTTGCTAGTTCTTCTATTTAGTATGCTCTGGTCAGTGTATTTCTGTAACATTTCTTACAACCGTATAAAATCTCACCCTTCCTAGTGGTCATTAACGTTGCTCCCATGACGTTTTTACTATAATCAATACTATAAAACGCTTTATAAGGTTTTTATTTTATTCGTGTGTGTGTGTGTGTGTGTGTGTGTGTGTGTGTGTGTGTGTGTGTTTGTCTTTCTCTGTGTCTGCTTGTGTTGGTAGGGCCAGAAGAGGGCTTGGGCCCCCTGAAGCTGGAGTTGTTACATACAGGCAGTTGTGAACTGCTTGACTGACAATGGATACAGAGATTTGAGCTAGCATGCTGAAAGGACTACTAGGTGTTGAGCCACCTCTTCAAAGCCAACACTTTTTAAAGTGTCAAAACACTGCACAGCCTTAGCTGACATCACAGGAGAGTGAGCAAGCATGCCATGAACTTCTTAGTAAGTTCCTTGTAGCTTTCTCCACATTGCCTTTGTAACAGTTTACATACTTCTGTCTGCAAGAGCCTGCTTTGCAGTCTCCCTGGAGAAAACACCAACTCTGCTCTGACTTTGGTCTTGGCAACATGTGAAGCAGGTATGGGTGGGTGAGGGTAAATGGCCTCATTCCTGGTGTAGGTAGAGACAGAGTCCTCTTGTGAAATTCCACCTGGGTGTAAAATGCCATAGACCTGGAGCAAATCTGTGTTTGCTTTAACTCCCCTAGTGCCTCTGAGCTACAGAAGTGATGTCTTCCCTAAGAGCTTGCCCATTGTTCCTGTTTGTTCTGTGAACTTAAAGGAAGAGACATGTTTTCCTAAAGCCTGCACTAGCAGAGATGGAGAAATTGTTTGAAGTTTCAGTTTCTTACTTGACAGGCTAACATCCAGGTTTGTTTACTGACTAGCCTTGTAATGCCTTTGGTTTGACATCTCAATTACAGTTCAACAGAATACCTTCAACTCAAACACTGCCTCCTTGGCACAGGCCAGCCAGCTAGAGGGCTAGAGAAGACAGTCCCCACTGTTAAGTTTCATTCACTCAGTCATTCATTCATACATTCTTTTTAAAACGTTTATCCAATATCATGTATAACAAGCTTATAGTGGAAAAAAATAGACTTTTCTAATACAAGCAACTAGGTCGCCAATTCTAATATTTATATTTTCTTACAGTCTTTTTTAAATTTTTTAATTTATGAGTGAGAGTGTGGGTGTGCATGCTCATGTGTGCATATGCATGTGTGAACCAGAGGTCAACTTTAAATGTCTTTGTTTGGGAGCCATCTTGTCTTTCTACTCAGGGTCTCTCTGGGACCTGGGGCTCCCCAGTTAGGCTAGGCTTGCTGGCCAGTGAGCCCTAGGGATCTGCTTGTTTTTCTCTCCAGAGCAGAGATTACAAATGTGCTGCCACGACCTGCTTTTGATCTGGGTGCTGCCATTCAAATCAGGACTTCATGCACGCACAGCAAGCACTTCATAGGGTGTGCTGCCTTCCCAGCTTCTCTTGTAATGTTAAAAAAATCTATGTCACAGGGGTAGGGTTAGGAGTAATGGGTTAGGGTTAGGGTTATATATGCAGAGAGTCATATATATCATATATAATCTCTATCTGAACATAGTCGATATTTGTTAATTCAGAAACTACTTTTACACATTTTCCTTATATCGGCACTGAAATAGACATAGACTCTAAGCGGAATGCTCTTACTCTGAATGGCCTCTCTTACATTTAGTAGGAACACTATTGATAACCTTTTGTTGTGGTAATATGGTAGACTCTCCAGCTAGAGCTTCCTCCTAACCCATCTTGATTCAGGGATTCCATTTGGGTAGGTTTCAGTGAGCAAGCAATTTCTCCAGGATAGAAGGCAAAGCATGTATCAGCCTGTGCGCTGGAGGTTAATGTACAAGGGGCATGGCAGGCACAGTGTCTTTCAGAAGAGCAGGGTTCTGGGATCTGATGCAGGAGCACTCAAGGGTAGAGATGTTGTCCCCTCTGAGGACTGCAATTGGTTCCTGGAAGTAGGCAGCCTTGAACGATTTGAAGTGGGGAGTCTGACGTTTATGTTGCTCCTTTTGTTTTGCTTTTGATCCCCCCCCCATGCATCTCAGGTTGGCTTCAAACCTCATAATGGAGGATGATCTTGAATCTCTGATCCTTTTGACCTGACTGACCTGTGCTGAGATAGTGGGTGTGCAGCATCACACCCTACCCATTTGATGGGAACTGAACCGAGAGTACAGGCTGACCAGGCACTCTACTAGCTGAGCCATAGTCTTTCTGGTGACCTTAGTTAGTAAGGGTCGAAGGGCAAACTACTTAGACAACTGTTAAATAGTCTATTTGTTCACACTATCAGACTTCTCTTTAAATTTTTAAAATTGTGTTTATGCACATGGGTCATATGCCTACACACCGTTGCATACAGTGCCCATGGAATACCCTGGACCGGATTACCTACAGTTGTGAGCTGTCCTGTGAGTGCTGGGAAATGAACATGGGTCCTCTGGAAGAAGAGCCAATGATCTCAACCAGGGAGCCATCCCTCTGCTCCCCTCTCCTTACCTTCTTGCAGGAGTGTTTTATACTGTCTTCTCGACACAGTCCCACAGGATAAGTACAGTAATAACTGTTTATATCACAGAAGAGAAAATAATTTCCAAATCTGCCTTAAGTGAGGCAAAGTCACCTTAGAAGACATACTTTCCCCTTTCTTACACTTTTCATGCAAGACCCATTTTCTGTATACGAATCATATAAGTAGTTACAGTAACAATCGTTGCACTTTTTCTGAAGACATCTAATAAATAAGGTTAGCGTTTTAGTGTTCATTGTGGCTTTGGTGCTAGGACAGTTCTAGGAGCCATATTCAAAGGAAGTGAACTGGAGTGAAGTTGCTGTGAAGGATGCTTCTGATGATAACCTCACTATGAAATTACTGTTCTGCTGCTCCCAAGGAAAATTCAGCTGAATTAGCTAGCCTCTTGCAACAGAAAAAACAAACAACAAACAAACAAAAATTAGAGCAAGAAGCATTTGCACTGAGGCTCCGGGGTCTTGAGGCTGCGGTGGGTCCCAAGTGTTTTACTGTTTATTTGACATGAAGGTTACAGCCCTAGAGAGATGAGTTTACTACTTAGGATTCTCATTTCATTAGCAACATTTCATTAGAAACAGTCTTTGACAGTTTCCTTTTGGTGTCCGTGCATGCGGTACCTGTGTCTCTGTGTGTGCCTGCGCATGTGTGCGCATGTGCAGGCACACACAGACATTCATGCATGGCTCACATTTGTGTGGAGACACATGTGTGTGCAGATCAGAGAAGAACTTTGAGTGTCATTCCTTAGGCACTATCCACCTTTTAAAAATTATTTATTTGTTCTGTGTACGTGTGCATTCTTTGACACTGTGGTAGTCACAGCACAACTTCAGAGTCAGCTCTCTGCTAATCCCCCTTGATGGGGTCTGGGAATTGAGCTCTGGTCATCAGGCATCTGAGGTAAGTGCCTTTAACCTGCTGAGCACTCTATCCAGCTCCCTTTCAAATCATTTTCAGGCACACCTCCCTCTGACCCAGTACTCAGCAGCTAAGCCAGGATTGATTGCTGGGTGACGAGGCTCTCGGAGTTGCCTTCCTTCTTATGGGACTACAGATCTGGGACTGACAGACACCATGACTGTTTTTGTTCAGTGTGTATTCTAGGGATCAAACTCAGGTGCTTATGCTTGAATAGCAACTCCTCACACTGAACCATATTCCCAGCTCTTCCTTCAATTTTGCAGTTCTGGGACTTGAACACAAGTCCTCACGAAGGTTAGCTAAGTAAGTCCTTCATGAATGAGCAACACCCATAGGCACAGTAATTCTTTCATTACACCTTCCAGGTACTTATGAAGTCAGGAACAAGGCAGAAAACACTTGCAGCAGTGGTCTTGGAAAACACAAGCCCTCAGTCTTCATTTTCTAAGCTGTAGATTGACATGGTAGTGCTGACTTTTTAGGGTTGTCATGAGAATTAACCAAGGTGATGTGTTGTTCCTGCCATGTAACGATCTTGTGGTAGAACTCCTTTATGTAAGGACTTGGTTGTTTTATTTCATTTTATTCTCTCTCTGTGTGTGCATGTATGTGTAAGTATATGTTTACATGCTACATGTGAATATGTATGTCTATGTATGGGGTGTGTGTATGTAAATAATCTATGTTTATGCTGTATATGAAATTGTGTGTCTGCTTGTTCATGATGTGTATGTATGTCTGCATTTGTGCATTATGTGTGTGTTTGTATATGTTTGTGTGTGATGTGTGTGTCTGTGTATGGTTTATGTGTATGATGTGTGTATGTGCATGATGTGTGTGCTTGTATATGTGTATGAATATGTGTGTGTGTGATGTGTGTGTCTGTGTATGGTATGTGTGTATGATGGGTGTATGTGCATGATGTTTGTGCTTGTGTGTGTCTGTATGGTGTGTTTATATGCATATGGTATGTGCATGTCGTGTGTGAGTATGTGGTGTTTGTATGGTATGTGAATACTGCATTGAGGCCACTTGTGTGTGCATGATATATATGTGGGGTGTGTGTATGGTATGTGTGTAGGACATATATGGTATGTGGTTTTGTATGACTTATGTGTGCACGTAGCGGGGTGCACATGCAGAGATTGGGAGGAGATCCTCCCAGTACCAGTTCTCTCCTTTTACATGGGTTCCTGAAACTGAACTTGGATTTCAAGGCAATGGATTTATTTACCTTTCGAGCCTTCTGTGGACTTCTTTATAAGTACTTTTTAAATGGAGGGTTTTCCAAATTACTGTTTTGGCTTTTTTCCCCTTTGTTTTTCTTATCTTTTTCTAGGGGAATTTGGTGGGGAAAATTCTGTAGCTTTCTTGTTTTTTAACTTTTCCAAACATCCATATTGTTCTTCAGATATTGCCATAGGCTAAATGGGCTTCAGGACTTGTTCCATTTGCTGAGGTTTTGAGCACAAGATGTGTTTTCAATTACTCCTGTGGAAGGCTCTTCTGAATATTTTGAAGATCCTGGGATTGAACTCTTGCTTTGATAGATTTTTTTTTTTTTATTTTTGAGGTAGATTTTGGCACACACCAATCTCCTTTGCCTGGAAGATTCTGTGATCTCTACATAGTTTTCTTACATCTGGTATAGTAATATTAATATTAGTCACTGGAAATGACATCAGAGGAATAACATCTTTACAGTGTGAAATGTTTCTGCTCTCTTCATTCCCTCCAGGATGTTCACATTGGGTGTGACAGAGTGTTCTACCCGGCATGCAAGAATGGCATGGTGCAACTGCATTACAAAAATGACCAAATAAAGTGTTTGTTCATTTAGTTAATCTGAGATTTCTTAAACTGTCACTTCATAGAGCAAAGAGGTTATGGCTAGAAGATCTGAGTAAGGATGGGTACCGTTTTTTGTTGTTGTTGTGGTTGTGGTTGTTGCTCTGTGTGTTTTTGGTGTCAGGGGAAGGCTGTTGTGTTCTCACTGGGGAAGAGGGTGTTATCTAGAACTGAGTTAGAATGTATGTCGAAGGTTTTTGTTGATTAGGAATTTCATTTGGGTTGGAAGGACCACAGGAATGGGAACTGAGTGTGAATGATAGGAGAGCTTGCCCTAGTCTGGGCTGCATCCTGGGAGAGGAATGGGAGGGTGGAAGTTGCTTCACAAAAGGATGGAAACATTGTATCTGTAGCCAGGAAGCAGAGAAAGATGGGTGTTGTTTCTAAGCTTTCTTTCTTCTTTGTATGCAGTGCAAGCCTCAGCCCAGGGAATGGTGGTGTCTATATTTAGGGTGGGTCTTCCCTCCTTAATTAATCTAATCAAGATACTTTATCAGAGACATGCCTGGTGACTATTTCCTGGTTGGTTGTAGATAGCGTCAGATTGACAGCTAATAGTATGCATCACAGCTGGTCCCTGGATGCTTTAAAATGGAATGGTGGGTGTTGAGTTGGTGCAGAGGTGACAGTTGTTGATCAAGAACTTTGAATTTAGCTGTAGCTTTTAATTTATGAAGCTAGAGTCCACAGAAATGGTACATGTGTAATTTACCACATGTCAGTGAAGACAGAGAGGATAGAGAATAACTAGATATATGAAAATGGGTTGAAGAAAACTGCTTAGGTGTCCTTGAAGAGTACATATGAAGGAGGATACACTATGCCATCGTGAAAGCATTAGGCATTCTCTTAACTCTGCAGGACAGGGGTGAATTTGGAATACCCCAAGCACATCAGTGTTCCCATGGGAATGGGGAAAAAGTAACATACAAAGTGGTGGTTGGTGTTCACACCAAACATCGGAGGCCAGAATCAGTGGCCTTACACCTCCAGAGAATGTGTCCTTAAAGAAGACTGAGCATTGAACTTTGTCCCCCAGGAAGGAAGCACCTCATTTCTTATTTTGTTATCATTTTGGTAAGGCTGAATAGACAAATCCCACGTTGTAAAGATGTCATTCTGCTGGTTGATGTTTTACCCTTGTTGGATGGTATGTTTGAGAAGCCTTCTGGTTTTCTGTCTGAACAGGAAACTGGAGACCTTGCAGCTGGGCAACTCTGACCTGATCCTCTTTGTACTGCTCCCCACCCTGTGGAGAGCTCCTCTCCTAGCTGGCACTCTCTCTTTCTCTTTGGGGAGGTTGGGAGACCATGACTCTTGTACAGGTTTTGGCAGTGCAACTGAGGGCTTACTTTCAGAACCAGTGTGGAGGACTCTTGGAAAACTTATCTCTGGGAATGTGAGGGCCTTTCCCTTTGGAAAAGAGTCAGACAGAGGGTGCCTCTAAGGAGGGGCTCTTCAGAGCCTATGAAGTGGCCTTTTAGTGATTCTGTGTGGAAGTCTGTAGCCCTGACAAGGGGTTCATGTGTGGCAGATTTCAAGCAGCTCAACTCTTCCGGAATGTACTTTGGGATCATAAATTATATTAAAAGGAAGTTTTTGTTGCTTTCTCCTCTGTTATTTGCCTCTTTTAGTGGGGATAAGGAAATTAAAAACTTGCCATCTGAAGTGAGTGCTTCGCCAAAAGGTGACACAGAAAAGACATAGAGCAAATAAGGCACTACATGTACAGATCTCCAGATTAAAAGTCAGGCTCTCCCATCACAGCCTCCTCACTTCTTCCCAGACCTCCTCCTCACTGCCTTCTGATCTCCACATGTAGACAGCCCTTATCATATGGAATTTCTGTAAATTTAGAACCTTGGTTCTCCCTTATCTTGTGAAGTTGATTGTGGCCTCCATACCTGGAGCCTCCACAGTTGGTTATTTAAGGATGGGATTATTAGTTCGGCTTTTTATCTCCTACTTGAACTTTGTTGTGACTGAAATAAAGCTTTCACAGCCTCTGGCCCTACCCTGGCTGATGATGGATGACGCATATTCTTCATGTACCTGAGTATGTACCTGAGTTGGAAACTTAGAGGTTTTGACCTTTCTGGGGAGGGTATAGCCCCGCAGATGACATACTTGAGGACTACAGCTGCAACAAATGTAGAATGTGGGGACTGAATTCATGAATTTTTTTTGAAAAACAAGGAAGGTAAGCAGACTCTTCCATTTAGAGAATACAGATTTTTTTCTTGAAACCATATTAATATCTGCATTTCTTTGTCTTATTACCCAAACCTCAAAGCTGTACTTTAGCATTACGTGTCAGAAAGGTAAAAGTAACATTTGAGATGTTCTAGAACAAGGCAGAACAAAGCACAAGGACACATTCGTTCCTTGTATTCAGTTTTGAGGTTCTTGCTGTGTCAGTTTGTCTTGTTTAGCAAAATGAAGAGGTAATGATACCAATAAGTGATTTCTTTTCCTTCTTATCATCCACCTTCTTTATAAAGCGAGTATTTGTAAGAGAAATGTCTCCCCAGTTCCCTACTAAATTGTAAAACATATATGATCTAGTGAGAGAAGCCAACTACAGCGTCTAAGCCAGTGGAGCATCCCTTAACTAATTCTTTGGTGGAAGAAGGTGGTAATGGCAGAAAAGGTCCCTTTGAAACTCTGTAAATGAAATATCAGGGAGTAATTCCACAGTCACCCTGGTGTTAATTCAGACTCCAACTCTCATCTAGGTCTGCTTTGGCTCCCACAGTGTTTATCTTCATTCATTGGCTGCCACTGTGATGCTACCCTACCCCACTCTGATGTCCTGGACACTCTCCTTTTTCTGTGGCCTCTGCCACCATGCCTGTCCCCAGTCACTCTCCTAAAATTCCAGTCCTGGCTGTTTCTCTCTCCTATAATTCAGGCTCTTGGGGCATAGTTTTTTGGCTCTGTCCTGACTGCAGCATCAAACATAATGTGGTTTAGCGGGTACCCAACCCCGATGAATTAATATTCAGATGTGTTAGTGAGTGGAGGCCAAAGCCAAACCAGACAACCAACAGGAGCCAAATACATACTGGAAAACCAACATAGTGGATGCCGAAGGATGCAGCATGGTCCACTCACTAGGGACCATACCCCTAAAGAAAACCCTCCCCTAGCAGTTCTCAAGTGACAGAATCTTCTTAGCTGCAGGCAGTGGCTTTAGTGCCCTACCACATCCATGCTGGAATGTTGAGTGGTTTGCTCTTCTGCTGGACACCAAGTGCACTGAGTTTGTGAGTTCAACGACCATATCATGAGAACATGTCATTGTTTTGATCCAACTCCTCCTGACCTTGGCTCTTAAACTCTTTCCACCTCTTTTCTTTCCAATATTCCCTGAGCCTTGAGGGAACTTGATATGGTGGGAGCTTCTGTGGCTGAGCTCTCCACAGAAAGTTCATTCTCAATACTCGGACTAGTTATGAATGTGTATTAACTACCATCCACTGTATGAAGATGCTCCCCCAATGACAACCGAGAGCTGTGTTAATCTATGAGCTTGTAACTGGTATAGTTTGATACTATATATCCATTTAAGAAAATAGTAGTTATGGTTCACTCCCAGGGCTTATGAGCCTCTCTGCCATGGTTTCCTGACCAGATTTACAATGCCAGGCAAAAGTTTCCTCTTGTAGTGCAGACCTTGAATCCACCCAGAAAATGATTGGTGATCCTCATTACATTCCTGCCATTTATGGCGCACCCATGAGTACATCTTGCCAGGGCTTTTGTTATGTAGCCCTGAGTAGTCACAGTGGAGTGAGAATAGTCTGCATAGCATCTTCTAGCATCATAAAGGGTAGCTAGCAGGGGTGGAAGCTTCCTGCTAAGTACTGTGCAGGCAGGTCTGTGTGATTTCTTCAAGTTCTTTGACCTACTTGTGTGGTGTCATCAGCTATAGGATCTTACCATCACATTCTGATGGATAGCCCTGAGTTATGAGAATTGACAACTCTGGTATCATCTCTGTGACATCCTCGACCAACAACTTGAGAGCAAGGTGTCCTACATCTAGCTCTGGACTTTTTGAGAACTTGTAGCCAATGGAAGGAGAATTACCCACCTTGTAACGTTCGTTGTAAGTTGGCAAGTAGCTTTTCATATGGCTTTTGTATTTTAATGTTCGTGGACGTTTTACCTACTTTTATGTCTATGTGAGGCTGTCAGAAGTCCTGGAACTGAAGTTACAAGCAGGGGTGAGTTACCATGGGCAAGTAGGTGCTGGGAATTGAACCCAGGACCTCTGGAAGGGCAGCCTGTGCCCTTAACTGTCCATCTCTCTGGCCCTTCATATGGCTTTTTCAAATATCCTTAGTGTTAGTTCTTCTTCATCCTCTTCCCTGCAATCCTAAAGATTTTAAACCAGTGTTTCATTTATGCATTATTTAACTATTGATCTAAATTGGTAGAAAAGATTAAAAAAATAACACATGGTTTACAAAATTATATTTGTAATTTGAAGAGGGGATTCTAAAGGAGATTATGTTCAAAACCAACATGGGGAAATCCTAAAAAGGATCTGGCCTCTGCCCCCTTGTTGGAACACCTTACCTGTGTTCTGATTTTCTTCTTTTGTTTATTTCTTTGTTTAAGGGTGTCTGCAATTCCTTTTTGTCTGCAGCTGAACACTTTCCAGGCTGTTCTGGCATCCGATGAATGTGATTCCTATGCCCTCTTTCTCTATCCTCCCAATGGTCTTCAGTTTTTGGAACTCACCCCAAAGAATCCTACAGTGTCCAGCTGCAGCTTCCTGCTAAGGTGGGATTCTGCCAAGGGGAAGCAGATGATGTGAAGAGAAAAGCCCTGTATTTCAGCCTGACTAACAGTGAGCAGTCGGTGAAGAATCTCTACCAGTGAGTAATGTGGAGTGTGTGACTGTGCTATGCACTGGAAGGACATTTAGGAGGGACACTATCTCTAGTGGCCAGAAACCATTTGATAATAACCTTTGGTGGCTTCTAAGAAAGGCGCTGGTTGAAAACCAAGAGCTAAGCTGGACCTCTGGAGCTTCAGGCTGTCCAATATTTAAAAGATTCTTTCTTTTTCCTGCACTATCTGTCAGGCATAGAAACCAGAACCAGCAGTGATTATATGTTTTTGCAGAACTACTGGGGCTTGCTGTGAAAAATATTGTTCTACAATAAATGGGCTACATAAAAATATCCAGTCATAACTGACTGCCTCAGTGGACGCTTTTCTGGAGAGGAGGCATCATGATTCAGTCTTTCAAACAGGTATTGTTAAGGATTAAATTATGAATACTATAATGGAGGGGGGAGGTAGATGAGGCTTTTAGTCGTCTCAGGATTCTTTTGCCACCATCACTAGAAATCATGCTGACTTGTTTATCCACAGCGTTGCCAGAGACAAATTCATTTCTTAGTCTCCCCAGTGGGTTATTCTGCTAGTGCTGCAATAGGCTATTCTGCAGGTGTCTGTCCAGTTGGTGCTCCTAAGAGACTATCGACTTCAGGTGGGCTCTTTTGTCTTTGTATTTTGCAATACTAGCTTAGCCCACAGTAGTTACTTTGTGGCTTCCCATAGTTGCTTCTCAGTCAAACTAGATCATGGGCAGATAGAGTGACAGAGCAAAAATTTGCCGATCACTTTATCTGCAGAGCATTGTGATAAAACCCTTGCAGATATTATCTTAATTAAAACTCTCTCAACTTACAGGTGGTAAGTATAACTATCTTCCCAGTTTTACCAATAGTCTTACCGAAATTATGAAAGGTGCTTATGTCAGAGTTAAATGGCCGAGCCATAGCCAATACAGCTCTGAAGTATGGATACAGGGGTGATCTCTTATGCAGAGTAGATAGGGTGTTTCTTACTTGGATTTCATGTTATCTGGTTGTTTGTATTTTGGTTCATTTTATCAGTCACTCCGGTTACAGCTCAATCTGCCCCTCTCCTGCAATTTTGATATTTCTGGAAAGCATCAAAGGAGACAGTGAAGAACCAGAGTGAATGGATGACAGTGTTTGTGTGTGTGTGTGTGTGTGTGTGTGTGTGTGTGTGTGTTTGCGCGCGCGCGTGTGCGTAGGCGCTCGTGCGCATGCGTACATGTGCATGCATGTGTGTGTGAGCACGTGTATGAAGGCCTTTATGGCTCTAGTAGGGAAACACAACTTTCTCCTCACATGCTTTTTGCACACACACACAGGCACAGACACACGGGCACACACATGCACACACACAGCAGCTTCTTATGGCTATGCAGGTACCAATTCTCATTCTAATACTCTGTGATGCTTGGTCCTTCCCAGATTCTGTTGGTGTCCAGGGGTTTTGCCTTTAAAAATCATAGTATTTCAGGCACTCAGCCTTATTTCCAAGGGTTCTACATACAAGTGTCCCCTCCTGTTCTGTGATCCGTACCGGGTCTTGGTCTCCATCTCACCGTAGTCTGTGTAGTCTAGACTCTAGAACAGACTTAGCAGTTGGTCTCTATCCTTTCTCCTCTAACCTCTTACCCTCTAGCTTAAAGACTCTCTCTCCCCAGGTTGTACCTAGAGCCCCTTGGAAGGAGGGCTGAGTGCTTGAAATACTACAATTTTTAAGACACAGGCGTGTGCCAGAAAGGAGCAGCATGAGACATGACCAGAGTGATTGACAAATTTGGTGTTCCTCACGCTTAATAAAATGAGACAAACTACAGACAATGGAATAACATAAAATGCAAGTCAGAATTATCCTACCACTACTCTGAGTGACAACTCTGCTACCTCCCCTTTCAGCGTGGGCTTTTCCTCCCATTCAGTGTTTCCATACTTAACACTGTCTCCTAGGCTTCTTTCCTCCAGCTTCTGTCAGTATCGTTGTTTTAAGGGTTGAAACATTGCATCACACATGCCCAGCATTGAGGACAACATTTGTAAACTAAAGTAGCTCAGGATCATGGTCCTAGCTCCCTCTGGATGCTTTGCTGTACCCCTCCAAGGAGAAGAACATTTTCCTAGTCCTGGAATCTCTTCCTCCAACAGGGGTCATACATTATTCATGTTTGCAGGCCTCTTCTGAAACATATGAATATTCAGGTAGGGAAGAGAGTAGTTCCTGGGAAGGGATTAGTCACAGGGGGGCCAGCATGGCTGTTCTGTTTTGTGATACAGTTTTTCTTTCTAGGAGACAAATTCTATCTGTGAGCATTCATAAAGGACCTCAGTGTGGAGGGTAAATTAACTGTTTAGATTCCCACCAGGCGCTGTGGCAAACACCAGGATATTGATTTATGTCTCATTAGAAGGCATTTATTTAGCTCCACTCTTGCATGATTTGTATTTTCTTACTCTTTGAAGCTTTGAAGCTGTCCACTTCCAAACTCAAGAGGTTTCCCAGGAGCTGGAGAGATGGCTCAGTGATTAAGAGCACCCGACTACTCTTCCAGAGGTCCTGAGTTCAAGTCCCAGCAACCACACGTGGCTCACAACCATTTGTAAAGAGATCGATGCCCTCTTCTGGTGTATCTGAAGACAGGTACAGTGTACTTATATATAATAAAATGAATAAATCTTTAAAAAAAAAGAGGGGGGTTGGGGATTTGGCTCAGTGGTAGAGCGCTTACCTAGGAAGTGCAAGGTCCTGGGTTCGGTCCCCAGCCCCAGAAAAAAAAAAGAGATTTCCCAGCTGCAATACCCTGCTGTGGGATGGGCTGGGGCTCCAGGGTCTCTTCTTACTGATTGGTTTCAGTTTTTAAAACTACATTACTGTGTGGGAGTTGGGGGTTGGAGGCAGCTGGTGGGGAGGTGTCAGGCGTGTGCCAGAAAGGAGCAGCGTGAGACATGACCAGAGTGATTGACAAATTTGGTGTTCCTCACACTTAATAAAATGAGATAGTTTGTCAGAGTTTGTGCTCTCCCCCTACCATGTGGATTCTGGGTATAGCTCTAAGCTCTTGTAGGTAAGTGGCTTTCCCTGCTAAGTCATTTTTTTCAGCCTGGATTTTTGTCTTCTGTGGTGTGTTTTATTTGCAACCCTAATTTCTATAAGCACCAACTGAGGGCAAGAGTTGAAGCTCTGCTGGTAGAACATTGCCTTGCGGACACAAAGCCCAGAGTTTTGACCTTTGTGCCACACAAACAGGGTTTAGTATCACACCTGGTATCCCAGTGTTTGGGAGGTGCAGGCAGGAGGAATAGAAGCTCAAGGTTATCATCAGCTACATGAGACTGTGTCTCAAAAAAATGAAAAGAAACCTTAGCAATTGAATATAACAAATCAGAGAAGGGACGAACACTGACCTGATTGGGGAGGAGAGGGTTTATTTGGTTTACTGTCCTGGGTCACACGGTGCATTAGGGGAGCCAAGGCAGGAACTAAAGCAAGACAGGAACCTAGAGGGAGGTAGGAACTGGAGCAGAAGCCATGGAGGAACATTATTATTGGCTTGGTTCCTCTGTCTTACTCAGCCTGATTTCTTACACAACCAGAGATGGTACCCTAGGGTGGTATCACCCATAGTGAACTGCTCTTCCTGCCACCAATCATTAACCAAGAAAACGCCCCTCCCCCAGACTTGCCTTCAGGCCTGTGTGAGGCAATCTCTTCTCAGGTCTGCATCAGGGTGACGAAATCCAGCCAATACAGCAGAGTATCATGAATACACTTGGGTACAGGTAGTGGCTAGTGGACAGTGCACAGAATGAGAGAGAGATAGAGAACTGAAGAAAACCTCAACTCTCTTCATTATTGCAGTAGAAACCTAGACTAGAATGATGAATACTTGCCCCAGTGAACAAAGATCTCGTTATATGATTCAGTGGATCTTAATACCTCTTTTTAGCCATTCCCTATTATTCTTGATTGTTGACTTTTGAGTAAATTACATAGTCTGGGATAATTTGAGCTTTGGTATTTTGTGCAAACACAGGATTGATATCATTGGCTAGGTCCCGTTTTCCAAAGTCATTTTTTTCTCCATCTTTATTAAATTGGGTATTTTTTATTTACATTTCAATTGTTATTCCCTTTCCTGGTTTCCAGGCCAACATCCCCCTAACACTTTTCCCCTCCCACTCTATATGGGTGTTCCCCTCCCCATCCTCCCCCCATTACCACTCTCCCCCCAACAATCACATTCACTGGAGGTTCAGTCTTGGCAGGATGAAGGGCTTCCCCTTCCACTGGTGCCCTTACTAGGCTATTCATTGTTATCTATGCAGTTGGAGCCCAGGGTCAGTCTTTGGGTAGTGACTTAGTCACCTGAAGCTCTGGTTGGTTGGCATTGTTGTTCATATGGGGTTTCAAGCCCCTTCAAGCTCTTTAAGTCCTTTCTCTGATTCCTTCAATGGGGTGGTCCCGTTCTTGGTTCAGTGGTTTGCTGCTGGCATTCACCTATGCATTTGCCATATTCTGGCTGTGTCTCTCAGGAGAGATCTACATCTAGTTCCTGTCAGCCTGCACTTCTTTGTTTCATCCATCTTATCTAGTTCGGTGGGTGTATATATATGGGCTACATGTGGGGCAGGCTCTGAATGGGCATTCCTTCATCCTTCCAGAACCTTCTGAACCCGAGCTTTCTCTTAGGGTTAGGAGTCACCTTACACATGGCTGTCCTCTTCACAGCAAGCGTACCATTGACACTGAGATAGTAGGTGACTGAGCTGACATGAGTAGTGCCACAACCCAGCAGAAGATCTTAAGTTTCAGGATAGCTGGGACTAGCTGGTGGGACTCCTCTGAGAAAAGAGATTCTTGGGAACTAAGAGGGGTTCATGGTCTACTCTACAGAGAAAATGAAGTCCTGTTCCCAAATACTGAGCCTCATTTTGATTAATACATTTGTATCTTACTCATGTTGAACTTTTGCTCAAAAATTGTTTTAGACTTGGTCATTAAAAAGTACTGATAGATCTACCTATCCTAGATCTATCTAGATGTATCCTCTGTCATTAATAAATTAGTCTATGTGAATCAGAGTACACAGAGATGTTTGGAAGACAAAGTTTCATGTTACCATGAAATTCTTGCCGTGGCTTTGCCAACTTTTGGCTGTATGATCTGAAGATTAGCTAACCTCTCAAAACCAACTTTTTCCTCACTAAGGTCTAGCACAGCTACCACCCCTATCTTGCAGAGCACAGTGAAGACTGATAAGCACTGGTGTAGGCACGGCTTGTAGAAATCAGTACTATTTAAGTGTTTTAGGAATTTTAAGCTTAAGTAAGCTTGAGTCCGATTTAAGTTTTCATTCACGTCGAGAAAGCATAAAATATTCTTGCATTCTATGTTTGCTCTCAAGACAGCCAGGTTTTTGACAGAATATTTGATTTGGGCTTCTGGAGCAGACATATAACCTGATGGCTTAGTGTTCCATATACAATGCCAGACAAAAGGCAGCTTATAACAACGTTCCTGTACAGTATTTATCTCAGTTACTTAGAAGCTTTGCTTCTGTTTGACATAGCATGGAAAGTTTGACTTTGATCGTTAAAGTCTTTTGATTTCAATATGAATTCTGAAGGAGGGTGAATGGACTGGTTAAAATCCAGTCTTTCCTCTGTTCTTAGACTAAGCAACCCGGGGATTCCTGGGGCGTGGCCTTTTCACATCAGCAGTAGACTGGCCCTGGACAATGTCTGGCCAGTCGCGGTCAGAGGTGACCATTCCACAGCCTGCTCCTGAGCGCTGGAGCACTCCTTCAACCATGCTGCAGCCCTGGAGATCTGTACTGAGGACAGTTGCAATTATCACAAGGAGAATGGAGAGGATGTAGAATACCCACCAATTGAACCAGGGGAGGCCCTGGAAGACCACAGCAGAATCAATGTATTGATGTGTCTTTCAAATCCAAGGCTAATTCGAGCTTTGTGGATGTTGGCACCACGTCTCCAGATTTTGATCACGCTTCTCCTTTGCCACACCCAGCACCTGTTAACTGGCCATCCTACCGGGAAACAGGGGCCACCTGTGTGAGAAGTAGAGGTCCTGGATTTCAAGGACCCAGCATTGCTTTTGGATCCAATGGGCACCAGAACCCCAGCTCCTCCACAGGCAGATGCAGCTTTCCTAACTCCAGGCAGGAAAGACCTTGGGAACAGAAACACCCAGTCCTATCCAGAGGCATGGCCAGTGCCTTCACAGCCAGATGTTCCCGTCGCTCCTTTGGAAGGAGAAATCCTTCCTAATTACCCCGATTCTGGTACATGCCACCCCTGAGTGGAGGGAGGTATGTGGTAGGAATGGATGACTATGTGAGTTCTAAAGCTCAAGGCAAGTGCATTGAAAAACTGGGCATTTGAGGTTTTGTTTAAAGAAAATATAGCAGAGTTGACAAACTAGATATGGTCATTCACCTGGGCCCATCCCTGTACCGGGCAGGCTGGGACAGGCTGGGGCAGGCTAGGGCAGGCAAGGGCAGGCTGGGGCAGGCTGGGGAAGGGTGGGGAAGGCTGGGGCAGGCTGAGACAGACAGATTGTCTAGGTTCAAGAGTAGCCTGGGCCATATAGAGAATTCTAGGCCAGCCTGGATTATACAGCCAGCTCTCTTCCCAAGTGTAATGAAAAATTTCGGTTTGCAAGTTCAGAGAAGGTGAGCCATGTCGAGGCTTCATAGGCATTGCAGGATGGAGGGTACAGCCATTTAGCTTTGACTGTGGTAGTTAGCTGTGCAGGCTTAGGCAAACATGCTGAAGAGCCTTAGGGAGAGAACATGGTATAGACACCTGTGTCTGCTATTAGTTCTGGTTCTTGTCCCCACAGCTGTGGCCTTCACCTCCCCTGAACCACCTTAACCTGGTTCTGTGACTCACTAGCACTAAAGGTAGCAGGAAGAAGGCAGGGGAATGCCCAGAGGGAACAACTCTTCATCCACCCTGATGGACTGGGAAACTGGTCCTAGATTCATCCTCCCCCACACCTATCTCCCGCTCTCCCTGCTCAATGATCTCTGCCAGGAGGATGTGTCAGAAGTCACACCTCTCTGCACAGCATTTCAACTTCACAGTTTTTCTGTCCGTGTATTGACAAAAACATTAACCTAGCAAAGAGGACCTTCTGGGTCTGCTGGGACATTTTCTGCAGGTTCAGGAGTTGTTTAGAGAAATAGTTCAGGAGGGAAGAAAACACTTTGTGTTTAACAGAGTATAGAGTAATAGTTAGGGTAGGACCATTGTTGTCAAGTTTGAATCTTGGCCATGCTAAGGCAACTTACTTCACCCTCATGTCTCTGATTTTCATTTATAAACGTGTTGCCAGGATTTGTTGTTAGTATATGTTATGTTTTGAGTGCCTGCATTAGTCTGTTCCTCAGAAGACAATTAAGACCATCTTTAGAGGATTTAAAACATAAGAAACTGGAGGATGGGGGGGGTGAGCAGCTGGGCTGGAAAACAGAGAAACTGAAAACAGAAAGTCTCATTAAAAAGCTTTTGCCTCCTGGCTCCTTTTCTGCTTGATGAAGTTTGATGAGCATTTGTTTTTGTTAAAGCCAAAGGCATGGATTTCTTTTAAAAGTTCTAGAACTTTCAAATTCTTCTAACAATCTCCTAAAATATTCAGTGTGAGTTCTTTCTATCTAAGAGATTTAAAGGCATGAATCAAAAGTTTCCTCAAAGGGATTTTGTGTTACAGATGTGTTTTTGAGTGGCCTTTTGTTGGGGGTTGTATTTTCCTGGCCCAGAAAGAGCACACAGTTATTGGAAAGTGGGTGTATGTACAGTTGTCTGAAACCTGAGGAGTGGGCTATGGCCCAGCACAAAACTGTAAACTGATCTAAAACCTTCAGAGAGTTTTCTTTTGCAATCGGTCATGGTTCTTGAAGCATGAACTTTGTAGATGATAATGTGTCAGAGTGTCAAAGTTGTGCGTGGCTGTTTAAGAGCTCAGAAAGGCCTGAAATGTAACCAGTCATTGGAAACTGAGGGTAACAGCATACCCCAGGAGGGACATGATCTGTGGTATTTAATCAGCTGCCAAATGTAGTCAATGCTGACATCTAAATGCTAGAATGTTTATGAAAAAGACATTCAGGGGGATATTGTCCAACTGGAAGCTTTTAAGTCTTAGAGTAGAAAAATACTTTTAAATTTTATTTAAAAAAATATTTATGTGTGTTCATGTATACAAGTTCATGTGTGGGAAAGCCTAGCCCGTAAGAAAGAATGTTTGGTGAACTGTGTGAAGCATAGGAACATGTAATTGTTATTATTTATGTTCAGAGGAAACACTGCTGTCCCGGAGGTTTATCCAGCAGCTGTGGGCTTACTCTGGGCAGCTGTTGACATGGGGCTGAGACCTTCTAGTACCAGCTCAAGGTAGGAAATGCGCGGCTTCTGGTAGTGAATGGACTTGAGTTCCCCCGCAGCTCTGTTGTGTAGTTTGAAGACAGATGCTGTTTGAACCTTATTTTCTGAACAGAGAGCACCCTTCTCAATAAATTTTAACTTCCCCTTTAAGCATATACGATTTGGTTTGCTGAGTCAGGGAATTAGGATTTTGTTAAAGGCTCAGAAAATTTCTCTTCTTTTTAGTATTGTTTTCATTAGGGTGTGTGTGTGTGTGTGTGTGTGTGTGTGTGTGTGTGTGTGTGTCTGTCTGTGTTTGTGTGTGTGTCTGTGCATGGCTGCCTGCCTGCCTGCCTGTGCATATGTATATGTGTTGTATCCGCCCCATAGGAATAGGAATAGGAGAGGTGCTCTGAAGTGGCCCCAGGGCAGCTTATGCAGCATGATGGTATAGACAGGCTCCATGCTGCCACCTTGAGCAGTGTTTCTTTGTCCTGAGAGCTGGCTGCAGCCCTGCTCATATTGGGAGCTATCAATCCAGGCTGCAGTAGGTTTTTGGTTGTCACAGCAGAGAGTATCTGCATTCTCACCGCCAGGGAGATGGACTCCATTTGCAGAGAGAGACAGAGAGATTCATGGGGAAAGACTGCAGCACATTTGTTAGTCTCAGTAGACTGAGCAGCTGTGAACTTTCCCTTCACTAAGGCCATCCCTAACTCAAGCCTCAGGAACTGTTCCCTACAGCTTTTACTCTGGACTGAGCTCACCCTCCCTGTTGCCTGCCCTGATCCTCAGCTTCCACCTGGTTCCCAGCAGCTACACAAACAGACTAGTTCTTTTAGTCTGGGGCAGGGATTTTGTTGCAGCTTTCATCCTGGAGTAGCAAGCACTGCTGACGTGCTGGGGTCCTCGCAGCTGGGAGAACTGAAGTAGAGGAGGAAGGTGCGGCCCAAGGTCGCAAGCTCTGGGCCAGGGTGTAGTGGTCTCACAGGTAGCCATTTCTGAGCACCATCTCCACTGCTGTTTCTCACCCCCTGGCTTCTGATACTCGCAGGCTGCTTCTGACATTCCCATAGCGACGCAGGGTGGGGAGGGTTCTGTGGGCAGCAAGTAGACACACCACCCAATCCGGATCAGGCAACCCAAGGGTGTCTGTAAGCCCCGCCTCCGCCCTCTCCCCCATGTCCCACCCCCAGACTGCTGCCAAGCAGCTCAAGTGGTTCTAGCTGTTGGTGGGGTCCTGCAGCTGTGATAGGCTCCTCCTCTCCGGCCCCTCCTCCCCACCCACCTCTCAGATCCTCCTGGGATAGCTGTCCTCCTCTGGGGCCCTGCACTTGCTCCCAGCCATGGTGGCTAGGCTCATTACTCTCCTCCTTTACCTTGTTTTCTCCTTGGCCATCCTGGTCCAGACAGGTAAGGTGAGTGAGGGCTGGGGCACCCGGGCACCCCACCCTGGTGCCTGGGGGTCGCTCTGTGCATGAGCAACTTTGTCTCTACCTGGCTGCCTGAGGTGTGGCGTCAGGGTAGGAATAGGGAGACCTGGCTGCTCTGGGCCTAGGGGTGAGGGTCTAAGGTTTTCTGGAACTGAACCAACTCTGAATTGAAGATGAGGGATGGGACCTTCTTAGGGCTGGTATGAAAACACTAAGATGTTAAAATCCTAGCCAAGTATTAGTGATAACAGCTGTCCCCAGTAGTGTACCTTGGGAAAAACCTTGGAAAAAGCAGTCATTTTGAAAATTGACCTTGAGGACACCTGCAGCAAAAGCATCTGGAGAGCTTCCCAGGAGGTTCTCTGGCCACCTTCATCGGGAACTTGGAGGGTTAGTAGAGAGACAAAGGGAAATTAGGGTAGGGGCGACTTGTACCTCTTAACAGCATCCTACGTGCTTTTGGTGTCTGTCCCTACACTTCTAGAGACTCTGGTCATATTTTGTGGAGGAGGTGAACACAGAAATTGTGCTGAATCAAGGGAACATGTTTCTTTCACCTTGTGCAACTCAATTTGTAGACCAGGCCTAAGTGGCTTTTCTAGTTCTCTGGTGGAACTTTTGGGATCACTTAAGTATACAATCATATTGTCTGCAAATCGTGATATTTTGATTTCTTCCTTTCCAATCTGTATCCCTTTGATCTCCTTTTGTTATCTGATTGCTCTGGCTAGAACTTCAAGAACTATATTGAATAAGTAGGGAGAGAGTGGGCATCCTTGTCTAGTCCCCAATTTTAGTGGGATTGCTTCAAGTTGCTCTCCGTTTAGTTTAATACTAGCTACTGGTTTGCTGTATATGGCTTTTACTATCTTTAGGTATGGGCCTTGAATTCCTGTTCTTTCCACGAACTTTATCATGAAGGGGTGTTGTATTTTGTCAAAGTCTTTCTCAGCCTCTAATGAAATGATCATGTAGTTTTTATCTTTCAGTTTGTTTATATTGTGGATTGCATTGATGATTTTCTGTGTGTTAAACCATCCCTGCATTGCTGGGATGAAGCCTACTTGATGATGATGGATGATTGTTTTGATATGCTCCTGGATTCGGTTTGCAAGAATTTTATTGAGTATTTTCAGTTGATATTCATAAGGGAAATTGGTCTGAAGTTCTCTTTGTTGGGTCTTTTATGGTTTAGGAATAAGAGTAATTGTGGCTTCATAGAAGGAATTCGTTAGTGCTCCACCTGTTTCAATTTTATGAAATAGTTTGGATAGTATTGGTATGAGGTCTTCTATGAAGGTCTGATAGAATTCTGCACTGAACCAATCTGGACCTGGGCTCTTTTGGTTGGGAGACTTTTAATGACTGCTTCAGATTCAATGCAATCCCCATCAAAATTCCAAGCCAATTCTTCATAGACTTAGACAGAACAACTTGAAAATTCATGCGGAATAACAAAAAAGCCCAGGGTAGCTAAAACTATCCTCAACAATAGAAAGACTTCTGGGGAAATCACTATCCCTGAACTCAAGCAGTATTACAGAGCAAGAGTGATAAAAACTGTATGGTATTGGTATAGAGACAGACAGATAGACCAGTGGAATAGAATTGAAGACCCAGAAATGAACCCACACAGCTATGGTCACTTAATTTTTGACAAAGGAGCCAAGGAAAAAAGATAGGATTTTCAGAAAATGGTGCTGGTTCAAATGGAGGTAAGCATGTAGAAGAATGCAGATCTATCCATTCTTATCACCCTGTACAAAGCTTAAGTCCAAGTGGATCAAGGACCTCCACATCAAACCAGATACACTCAAACTTATAGAAGAAGAAGTGGGGAAAAACCGTGAACACATAGGCACTGGAGAAAATTTCCTGAACAAAACACTAATAGCTTATGCTCTAAGATCAAGAATCGACAAATGGGATTTCATAAATCTGCAAAGCTTCTATAAGGCAAAGGACACAGTTGTAAGGACAAAATGGCAACCAACATATTGGGAAAAGATCTTTACTAATCCTACAATCAATTGAGGGCTTATATCCAAAATATACAAAGAACTCATGAAATTAGACTGCAGGGAACAAATAACCATATTAAAAAATAGGGCTCAGAGCTAAACAAAGAATTCACAACTGAGGAATGCAGAATGACTGAGAAACACCTAAAGAAATGTTCAACATCTTTAGTCACAAGGGAAATGCAAATCAAAACAACCCTGAGATTCCACCTCACACCAGCGACTGGCTAAGATCAAAAACTCAGGTGACAGCAGATGCTGGCGAGAATGTGGAGAAAGAGGAACATTCCTCCATTGTTGGTGGGATTGCAGACTGGCACAACCATTCTGGAAATCAGTCTGGAGGTTCCTCATAAAATTAGACATTGAACTACCTGTGGACCCAGCTATACCTCTCTTGGGCAGATACCCAAAAGATACCCTAACATATAACAAAGACACATGCTCCACTATGTTTAAAGCAGCCTTATTTATAATAGCCAGAAAATGGAAAGAACCCAGATGCCCTTCAACAGAGGAATGGATACAAAAAAAGTGGTACATCTACACAATGGAATACTACTCAGCTATCAAAAACAATGACTTTATGAAATTCATAGGCAAATGGATGGAACTGGAAAATATCATCCTGAGTGAAGTAAGCCAATCACAGAAAAACACACATGGTATGCACTCATTGATAAGTGGATATTAGCCCAAATGCTTGAATTACACTAGATGTACAGAACACAAGAAACCCAAGAAGGATGACCAAAATACGAATGCATCATTCCTTCTTAAAAGGGGAATAAGAATACCCTTGGGAGGGAATAGGGAGGCAAAATTTAGAACAGAGGCAGAAGGAACACCCATTCAGATCCTGCCCCACATGTGGCACATACATATACAGCCACCAAACTAGGTAAGATGGATGAAGCAAAGAAGTGCAGGTTGACAGGAACCGGATGTAGATCTCTGCTGAGAGACACACCCAGAATACAGCAAATATATAGGCGAATGCCAGCAGCAAACCATTGAACTGAGAATGGGACCCCCCATTGAAGGAATCTTAGAAAAGACTTAAAAAGCTTGAAGGGGCTTGAGATCCCATATGAACAACAATGCCAATCAAACAGAGCTTCCAGGGACTAAGCCAGTACCCAAAGAGTATACATGGACTGACCCTGTGCTCCAACTGCATAGGTAGCAATGAATAGTCTAGCAAGAGCACCAGTGGAAGGGGAACCCCTTGGTCCTGCCAAGGCTGAATCCCCAGTGAATGTGATTGGTGGGGGAGGGTCATAATGGGGGAAGCATGTGGAGGGAAACACCCATATAGAAGGTGAGGGTGAGGGGTTAGGCGATTTTGTCCTGGAAACTGGGAAAGGGAATAACAATTGACATGTAAATAAGAAATACCCAATTTAATAAAGATGGAGAAAAAGAAGCAAACTAATCAAAACAGTGTAAAAAAAACATGAAATTGTATTTGTAAGTGTGTTGGTATGTTAAAGTTATTTTTGTGGCAGGGAGCTGTACCTGCTGTTTATTGGAATGTCTTTTCTTGGTTGTAGGATGAGCACCTGGCTGTCTTGTTCCAGAAGCTGGAGGAACCGTTTGTTCTGTTAAGCAGGAGGATGGGACACTGCAATATTTAGAGGAATTGCTATCTATATTAATGGTTAGAGATGTTGAGTGCTTTTTACTGGTTTTGTGCCCAATTTTATCATGAACTTTTTAAGATTAAGAAAAAATTGTTTTAGTCTTTAACTATTTATAGCCTGACTTATTTGCTTTTCTGTTGCTATAATGAAATACCATGACCAAGTCAGTTTATGGAAGAATTTATTTTGGTTGGGCTTCCATGAGACCATCATGGCAGGGCGCTGAGAGATCACATGTTAAACCCCAAATATGAAGCAGAGAGAGTGAACAGGAATTGGGGCTAGTCTATATACTAGCCTCAGAGCTAGCCCCTAGCAAGGTATAGCCTGTAAAGTCACCACCAGGGTTCAGACATTTGAGCCTATGGGAGATATTCTCATTCAAACCACCACATTTCCCTCCCAGGCTCCAAAGGCCATTGTTACAACACGAAGTATATTTAATCCTACTTCAGAAGTCCCCATGGTCTCCCACAGTCTCAATAAAACCCTGTGAATTCGAAAAGTGAATTAATTTCAACATACAATAGAAAAGATATATATTACTATTTCCTAAAAGGAGGAATGGGGGCATAGTCAGAAAACGCTGGACCAAGCAAGACTGATAAGGCAGCATGTAAACATCAAGTCTCCTAGGTCAGACTTCCCACCTCTGGGTCATGGCCTATTTACAGTGGCTCCCTAAGTCCAACTGTAAACATATATTTACATTATGATTCATGACAGTAGAAAAATTACAGTTATGAATTAGCAACAAAGATAATTTTATGGTTGGGGTTCACCACAACACAAGGAATTGTATTGAAGGGTCACAGCATTAGGAAGGTTGAGAACCAGGGCTCTAGCTTAATATCTGATATCAGAGGCTTAGATGGCACCATCCCTCCATCTTTCTGCCTGTAAAACATATCTCTTCCAGGCTGGTTCTATCCCATGTAAGCAATTCTCCCTGGCAGAAATCACAGCTTTGGCGCTTCCAACACGTTGGAGTCTGTACAAGTATCCCAGGCTTCACTTCATCTCTCAGGGTCTTCATGCAGGAACTCAGGATTAGGGTTGGCCCTGAGGTCCTTTGGGGTTCATGCTTGTGATTTCCTAGAGAAAGATCTGTTTTTTCTTGCTTGAGAAAGGGTACATACATAGCAGAGAACATTTTGGATTTGTCAAAGAAGACCAGGAAAAGGCCATAATTGTCAGTCTAGAAAGGGTATCACCGAGTTACCCTTTTGTGTTGTTTGCCTCTTCTACCAGCTCTATCTACTCTTCCTGGGTCTAGTCTCTGGAATCAATGAGTAGTTTGTCTTGTGGGTTAGTGAAGATATCTGGAAATTTTAATTTTTATATTGTTTTAGCTATGAACTCCCTGTCTGAAGACTTATCTGCTGTGATGATTTGAATAGGAATGACCATCATAGGCTCATATGCTTGAATGCTTGTCCTATAAGGAGTGGCACTATTAGGAGGTGGGGCCTTGTTGGAGTATGTGTGGCCATGTTGGAGGAAGTAGGTCACTGGGAAAGTGGGCTGTGAGGTCTTTATATTCAAGCTATGACCAGTGTCGACACAGTCTCCTGCTCCTGCCTTCAGATGAAGATGTAGAACTCTCAGCTCCTTCTCCAGCACGATGCCTCCCTGAATGCTGCCATGCTTCCCACCATGGCGATAATGGACTAAATTTCTGAGAGTGTAAGCCAGCCCAATGTCAGTTTTCCTTATCAAAGTTGACTCAGTAATGGTGTCTCTTCACAGCAATAAAACTGTAAGACACCTATTCACCTACTTTTGTCTTGCCCAGTGAGATTGTTCCATCTGTTTCTGGCCCCCAATTATTTATTTATTTAATTAATTTTATTTTCTTTTTTTTATACCAAATAATTTCTTTCTGAGTTTTCATTTACACAATCTAGATTTATTCCTTTCTGATCATTTTAGCACTTGTCTTTATTGAGTATTACTACCCAAATTTTTCTTAATTTTAAGTCTTCTTGATGGTCATAGTTGTGTGTTTGCCCCCAATTGACAGCAAATTGCTATCAATATGTATGTCAATGTCATTTTTTGAACCCATGCAGTTGACTGATACATATTTGTCATTTGAGATCTCTTCATATATCACTGTGCTTGATTGCCTGGTTGTCTTCATACTGGTTTAGATGATTTCACCTTGTTTCTCTGGGTCCATGGCTAATTAATTAATTAATTAACATGAGTACACTGTAGCTGTGAGACACATCAGGATAGGGCATCAGATCCCATTACAGATGGTTGTGAGCCACCATGTGGTTGTTGGGAATTGAACTCAGGACCTCTTACTCACTGAGCTATCTCTCCTGCCCAGGTCCATGCCTCTTTAGGTATGTGCAATATTAGCACTCTTTAGTCCTTCCTATAGTTCCTTGTTATATAGACATAAGGTAGAGCTACATTTTCATTACTGTATTAATTGTACTGTTGTTGTCTCTGTGATGACTGAATCTAACTATTTTATTTATTCGTTGAGTTAAAGTTAAGTACTAATCAATCAAGATATTTGCTTAATGAGAGCAGATCATAGTGTTTATAATTACAAGTTTTGCTGGTAAAGTGTTACGTCAGAGTGGATCCTGGTACAGCTTTTAGTGTTAGCCTGTAGAAAATGCAAAAATTTTCTTCAACATACCTTGGCAAATTTAATTTCTTAGACTTTGGTCATATATACTCTGAGAAGCTAAGAATGTTAAAAACAAAATCACTGCTTTTTATATTCACTACTTAAGAAACTCCTCAATTCTCTATAGCACCTTATGTGGGAAAAAGCGAAGGAGGAAAAGAGTGCAGTGGTACTATTTTAATTCTTATATTTGGTCTGAAGTTTCTTTTATCTTTGTTTCCTTCTGGTCTTTGATTTAGGTCCTTTCAGATTCTTTCACTAGTAGGGAGGGGCTGACTGTACAAAGACCCTTGGCTTTTGTGTTTTGAGCCCTTTAGGTCTTTTGACTGTCCTGTATAGCCTTCAGCCTGTGTATTGATCTTACATAGCCTGCAGTGTAAGCAGTTGAGAGAGCTGGTCTCGCTTACCTGTGTCCTGTGCCCTGTTTAGAAGTGGAAGGATGTTGGAAATCAAAGTGTGCATGGAAAGATTGACTTGGGAGAGAGATGCCTAGATCAGCCCATTGTTATCTGTGAGAAAGCTTTGGAAAGATACCTGCTGTGTTTTCAGTTGCTAATTTTCAGTTGTGAAGGCCTCATCTCAGACAACCTTGACTTCTTGTCCTTTTTTTTTCTCTCAGACTCAGGGAGCCCCAACTATGTTGTGGCATTGGTGCTACTTTGTGTCCCAGCTCAGGGCTGGTGTGGTACCTCCGGTTGCCTAGGTTTGCTTGGGGCTTGGGCAGGGAGCCTCTCAGTTAGCTCTCTGTACACCCTTTAGACTCATGCTTAATTGCCACCCTGAAGGAGCTTTAGAGTGAAACCCTAGTTGTTAATATTGAGTGGATGGGGGTGGATTTCCGTATTGGGTTACTTTGGTTCTAAGCCAGACATGGGTTTGTCAAATTGTTATTAAAATTTCCAACGTTAACAGCCCATGCAAAAGACACACAATCCAAGTATTTTAATTATAAGTTATATGCCTAGATTGGGCATATCTAATACAATACTAACTTATTTCCCATTTCTAAGACTCCTTATTACTTCTGGTTTCTCCCAGCCACATGATTCTGGTGCATAGTGGCTTCCTTCTCTCCTCTTCCTTCATTCTTTTTCTCCTTCTACCTGCCACCCCCTCTTGAGCCTCCAGTCCCACCTTTCCTATCTACTACCCAATCATAGGCTCTAACCTTTTATTGACCTATTAAAGTGGAGAGAAGGTTCACATAGCATCACCTAAGTACAGGATGCTCTGCTTGTGGGGTGGGGGCAACCCCTCTTGAGGAACCAATACGAACAATAATATACAAGCAGCATCAAGCCAAACCACAACCGTTTACTCGTAAGATCTCAGTTTTTAGTACAAAATCCAATGTTAGTTGTTTAAATGTGTGTTTTACTATATTTCTTACACAGCTGTTTTCCAAATGTGGGATTGTCTGGTGTTCTGTACCAGCATAGAGTATTCATAGTTAACAGTGTATTTTCTTGCCACCAATACATGAATTTTTGTTGGATATGCTAAAGAGTCATAATGGTTTTACACAGGAAAGCTAATTGTCAGAATTTTGTTTTGTTTTACAGTCAGGGTTTTCTGTATAGCCCTGGCTGTCCTGGAACTCACTTTGTAGACCAGGCTGCCTTCAGACTTACAGAGATGTGCCTGCCCTCTGTCTCTGAATGCTAGGGTTTAAGTCCTGTGCCCAGCTTGATATTTTTCTTTGTCATTCTCTCTCTCTCTCTCTCTCTCTCTCTCTCTCTCTCTCTCTCTCTCTCTTTGTCCCAGTCAATAGATTTTATTTGGTCACAGGGTCACAGGCCAGGTATGGCCCCAGCCTTATTTGACATTCTTCTTTGGGGCTCAGGTTGTTGGAGTGGCCGAACTTCTTGTAGCAGTTGACTACACTGTGTGCAGGCATGAGTAGCACTTGTGGCAGATCATCTTGTCACAATTGTAAGTCTGGACAAGGTGACAAAGGGATGACTCATTGATGCCACTGTGCAGAAGCAGCACCAGGAGCAAGGTGGACTCTTTCTGGATGTTGTAGTTGGACAGGGTGTGGCCATCCTCCAAATGTTTGTCAGCGAGTATCAGCTCTGCTGGTCGGTGGGATTCCTTCCTTGTCTTGGATCATTATTGATGGTGTCACTGGGCTCAATCTCAAGAGTAATGGTCTTGCCCATTAGGGTGTTCATGAAGATCTGCATGTTGGCATCTGCTACTTGGCCATCTTGTTGAAGAGAAAGAGTGGTTTGGGGTTTTTGGGTTTTTTTGTTTGTTTTGTTTTTTCTTTTTAATACTTAGATCATTTTGTTGACTTCTCAGTGTTTGTTGAGGGCTGGTATAATTTGCATTTTAAATATATTTACCTGGATCTTCACTGCTTGCTCTGTCCTTTATCTTAACAGGCAGGTGTCCTTTGATTTGGGACTGAATAGACTTTTTTTTTTAATTGTTTCCAGTCTGTGTTCTTCTCTCACTGGCCTTTTATGAGTCAGTTTTTCACAGAATTGGCTGTCACAGTGCACAAAAGATTCGGCCAGAGCTTGAGACATGTAGAAATGGGTGGCAGTTTTAGGACCTGTACTATCATATTTTGGAACACCAGGGGGATTATTAGAAGTAATATTATTATAAAGTAGTGTTATCCTAATAGTTGGGTTATAATAATCCTTATTAACAATCTCTGGTTATTCTAAGTCAGTAATTTTCCTTATGAGATAATATTTACTTTCATCTCCATAAATATAATAGTCATGCGGCAGAACTAGTAACAGCTAATGATGAAAGAAAAATTCCCTGTGTATATAGACTTTGTTTTCGTTTTACTACTTTTTGAAATATGTCGAATTATAACAGCAGTATTGTTGGTATCAGGAATTGCCTTGAGCAGCGACACCATTTTGTAACTGTTGACATGGCAACAGCCCTACATTCGCAGTATTCTTTTGGTCCAAATCCCAACTCCACGTGGGAGTAGTTATGTCATATTCCAAATGAAAGGCAGACTTCTTCTGCCCTCATGCTCTCTCTTCTCTTCATTCTTTTCTCTTCTTTCTCTCGCCCCTTTCCCTTGTCTTGTTCTCCCATTAAATTTCACCAAGTGGAACTGTGTTAGTTTTGTGTGCTCTATTTGGATGGGTGTGGTGGGTATTTTATTACAACGAGATTTTAATAACAAGAAGTATGATAATTTAGGAGCTTGGAAATCAGACTGACTGGAAATAAATTCCTATTTGGGCACTCACCAGCTGTTGAACTTATATTACTAATATAAAAGTTGTGGGTGATAGAATTTTTCCCTATAGTGTTGTGAGATTAATCTAACTCCTTGTAAACCTCTTGTGTTTTATTACTTATCAACAACATTGGGTAGTAGTAGCCATTGTAATTGTTTCATTAAATAAAATTTGTAGAGTTGTGCAGAATGGAGTTTATCAAAGCTAAATAGGTGAAACTACACATAACTAAATTGTATAATAAGATTTATCTTATAAAATTATAATCTAAAGGAAGAAGATTAGAATGTAGAATAGGAAATAATGCTATGCTATTGTTAGAAGTGATTTAACATTCTATCAGAAAACTGGGGAAATGGAAATTCATCTATTACGGTGGTTTACAGTCCATAATATAGTCTATATTATTTTAACATTATTCTTAAATGTGACTTTTTAAAATTGACTAAATATGTTTTTAACGAGAAGAATTAGCTTGGGTTTGAATGCTCTTTTTTTCCGTTTAGGCAATATGTCAGTATTGAGGGCACCCAGACATCAGAGCTCTGGAAGGCATGTTGATACTGTTTTCTTCTTTGTCTCCTGGGTGTAAGAAGTATAACAGATCTTAAAGATCTGTATTCTTGTTTGTTTAAAAAAATTGATACATGAGAGAGAGAGAGAGAGAGAGAGAGAGAGAGAGAGAGAGAGAGAGTGAGTGTGTGTCTTTGTGTCTGTGTGTGTGTGTGTATCTGAAACGATAACAATATATTCTTTGGAAAGTATTTTGTTTTTTCTCAATTAAATTTATTCATTTGTTCAAATTGGCTACCCTTTATTATCACAGGTATAGGGAAATTAGAGTAGTACTGCTTTAGTGTACATTGAAATATACAGAGAAGAGTATCTTAAATTGAGGACTCTGTTATCTCACATAGATGAGAGTTTCTGCATTTTTTTATATCTTTTTATTGCACATTAAGGGGAATTTGCTGCTATACTGTGTCTTCAGACTTTCTCTTCTGTTCAAATAACTCCTCCCTTAATGTCAGTAAACATACTAACTTCTGGATTTTGGATAATTCTGTATCATTGAGTTGAGTCAACTGGGCAGTCTGTTTTGCAAATGAAATTTCAGGTTTATGTGTGTACTACTTACTAGTATTAGAAGCATTTATTTAGCATTTTTCTTTAGTTCTTTCTGGACAAGATAGCTACATTTGCAGTTTCATTTGAAAGTCAGTTTTTCTCTTATGTGAAAATACTAGAAAATTCTAGATTCCCAACAAGGCTTTATTTTTGTTCTAGGTAGTTTTGACTCAGCTCTGAAAGGGATTTTTTTGAATGTAAAGGAATTGATTTTAGGCTAGGGACACTTACCTTCTGGTCTATTGTTCTTTTGTCTGACTTATGTAGTGAGGCAGGAGAGCTTGTGTGTTATATGTCTCTTTGTTCTGAGCCCCCTGCTCTCTAAATCTATTTATACCTACTTATACCAGAATTACAAAAGTCTGATTGTAGTTTTTTGTCTCATTTTCTTCTCCTACAATCTGAACCTGGTATCCAAGTTGCCTGTTTTTCATTGTAAGAAATCAAAGGCCACAGAAAACTGACTCTGCTGCTGTTAGATTGAGTCAGTTCATCAGAGCCATGTTTGGTGGAGCAAGCTTTTAATCCTAGCAGGTGAACCTCTATGAGTTCCCGGCCAGGCTGGTCTACATAGAACACCTTTTCATCCTGATGCTAACACCCAGCTGGAGTGGCATTATTACCAGAATAAACTGAAAGGAAAAGCAGGTGCACATAAGTTCTTTTTTTTTTTTTATTAACTTGAGTATTTCTTATATACATTTCGAGTGTTATTCCCTTTCCCGGTATCCGGGCAAACATCCCCCTCCCCCCACCCCTTCCTTATGGGTGTTCCCCTCCCAACCCTCCCCCCATTGCCGCCCTCCCCCCACCAGTCTAGTTCACTGGGGGTTCAGTCTTAGCAGGACCCAGGGCTTCTCCTTCCACTGGTGCTCTTACTAGGATATTCATTGCTACCTATGAAGTCAGAGTCCAGGGTCAGTCCATGTATAGTCTTTAGGTAGTGGCTTAGTCCCTGGAAGCTCTGGTTGCTTAGCATTGTTGTACATATGGGGTCTCGAGCCCCTTCAAGATCTTCCAGTTCTTTCTCTGATTCCTTCAACGGGGGTCCTATTCTCAGTTCAGTGGTTTGCTGCTGGCATTCGCCTCTGTATTTGCTGTATTCTGGCTGTGTCTCTCAGGAGCGATCTACATCCGGCTCCTGTCGGTCTGCACTTCTTTGCTTCATCCATCTTGTCTAATTGGGTGGCTGTATATGTATGGGCCACATGTGGGGCAGGCTCTGAATGGGTGTTCCTTCAGTCTCTGTTTTAATCTTTGCCTCTCTCTTCCCTGCCAAGGGTATTCTTGTTCTCCTTTTAAAGAAGGAGTGAAGCATTCACATTTTGATCATCCGTCTTGAGTTTCATTTGTTCTAGGTATCTAGGGTAATTCAAGCATTTGGGCTAATAGCCACTTATCAATGAGTGCATACAATGTATGTCTTTCTGTGATTGGGTTAGCTCACTCAGGATGATATTTTCCAGTTCCAACCATTTGCCTACGAATTTCATAAACTCGTTGTTTTTGATAGCTGAGTAATATTCCATTGTGTAGATGTACCACATTTTCTGTATCCATTCCTCTGTTGAAGGGCATCTTGGTTCTTTCCAGCTTCTGGCTATTATAAATAAGGCTGCAATGAACATAGTGGAGCACGTGTCTTTTTTATATGTTGGGGGTTCTTTTGGGTATATGCCCAAGAGAGGTATAGCTGGATCCTCAGGCAGTTCAATGTCCAATTTTCTGAGGATCCTCCAAGACTGATTTCCAGAATGGTTGTACCAGTTTGCAATCCCACCAACAATGGAGGAGTGTTCCTCTTTCTCCACATCCTCGCCAGCATCTGTTGTCCCCTGAGTTTTTGATCATAGCCATTCTCACTGGTGTGAGGTGAAATCTCAGGGTTGTTTTGATTTGCATTTCCCTTATGACTAAAGATGTTGAACATTTCTTTAGGTGTTTCTCAGCCATTCGGCATTCCTCAGCTGTTAATTCTTTGTTTAGCTCTGAACCCCATTTTTTAATAGGGTTATTTGTTTCCCTGCGGTCTAACTTCTTGAGTTCCTTGTATATTTTGGATATAAGGCCTCTATCTGTTGTAGGATTGGTAAAGATCTTTTCCCAATCTGTTGGTTGCCGTTTTGTCCTAACCACAGTGTCCTTTGCCTTACAGAAGCTTTGCAGTTTTATGAGATCCCATTTGTCGATTCTTGATCTTAGAGCGTAACCCATTGGTGTTTTGTTTAGGAAATTTTTTCCAGTGCCCATGTGTTACAGATGCTTCCCTAGTTTTTCTTCTATTAGTTTGAGTGTGTCTGGTTTGATGTGGAGGTCCTTGATCCACTTGGACTTAAGCTTTGTACAGGGTGATAAGCATGGATCGATCTGTATTCTTCTACATGTTGACCTCCAGTTGAACCAGCACCATTTGCTGAAAATGCTATCTTTTTTCCATTTGATGGTTTTGGCTCCTTTGTCAAAAATCAAGTGACCATAGGTGTGTGGGTTCATTTCTGGGTCTTCAATTCTATTCCATTGGTCTATCTGTCTGTCTCTGTACCAATACCATGCAGTTTTTATCACTATTGCTCTGTAATACTGCTTGAGTTCAGGGATAGTGATTCCCCCTGAAGTCCTTTTATTGTTGAGGATAGCTTTAGCTATCCTGGGTTTTTTGTTATTCCAGATGAATTTGCAAATTGTTCTGTCTAACTCTTTGAAGAATTGGATTGGTATTTTGATGGGGATTGCATTGAATCTGTAGATTGCTTTTGGTAAAATGGCCATTTTTACTATATTAATCCTGCCAATCCATGAGCATGGGAGATCTTTCCATCTTCTGAGGTCTTCTTCAATTTCCTTCTTCAGTGTCTTGAAGTTCGTATTGTACAAATCTTTTACTTGCTTTGCTAAAGTCACACCGAGGTACTTTATATTATTTGGGTCTATTATGAAGGGTGTCGTTTCCCTAATTTCTTTCTCGGCTTGTTTCTCTTTTGTATAGAGGAAGGCAACTGATTTATTTGAGTTAATTTTATACCCAGCCACTTTGCTGAAGTTGTTTATCAGCTTTAGTAGTTCTCTGGTGGAACGTTTGGGATCACTTAAATATACTATCATATCATCTGCAAATAGTGATATTTTGACTTCTTCTTTTCCGATCTGTATCCCCTTGACCTCCTTTTGTTGTCTGATTGCTCTGGCTAGAACTTCAAGAACTATATTGAGTAAGTAGGGAGAGAGTGGGCAGCCTTGTCTAGTCCCTGATTTTAGTGGGATTGCTTCAAGTTTCTCTCCATTTAGTTTAATGTTAGCAACTGGTTTGCTGTATATGGCTTTTACTATGTTCAGGTATGGGCCTTGAATTCCTATTCTTTCCAGGACTTTTATCATGAAGGGGTCTTGAATTTTGTCAAATGCTTTCTCAGCGTCTAATGAAATGATCATGTGGTTTTGTTCTTTCAGTTTGTTTATATAATGGATCACGTTGATGGTTTTCCGTATATTAAACCATCCCTGCATGCCTGGGATGAAGCCTACTTGGTCATGGTGGATGATTGTTTTGATGTGCTCTTGGATTCGGTTTGCCAGAATTTTGTTGAGTATTTTTGCGTCGATATTCATAAGGGAAATTGGTCTGAAGTTCTCTTTCTTTGTTGTGTCTTTGTGTGGTTTAGGTATAAGAGTAATTGTGGCTTCGTAGAAGGTATTCGGTAGTGATCCATCTGTTTCAATTTTGTGGAATAGTTTGGATAATATTGGTATGAGGTCTTCTATGAAGGTTTGATAGAATTCTGCACTAAACCCGTCTGGACCTGGGCTCTTTTTGGTTGGGAGACCTTTAATGACTGCTTCTATTTCCTTAGGAGTTATGGGGTTGTTTAACTGGTTTATCTGTTCCTGATTTTATTTCGGTACCTGGTATCTGTCTAGGAAATTGTCCATTTCCTGAAGATTTTCATGTTTTGTTGAATATAGGTTTTTATAGTAAGATCTGATGATTTTTTGAATTTCCTCTGAATCTGTTGTTATGTCTCCCTTTTCATTCCTGATTTTGTTAATTTGGACACACTCTCTGTGTCCTCTTGTTAGTCTGGCTAAGGGTTTATCTATCTTGTTGATTTTCTCAAAGAACCAACTTTTGGTTCTGTTGATTCTTTCTATGGTCCTTTTTGTTTCTACTTGGTTGATTTCAGCTCTGAGTTTGATTATTTCCTGCCTTCTACTCCTCCTGGGTGTATTTGCTTCTTTTTGTTCTAGAGCTTTTAGGTGTGCTGTCAAGCTGCTGACATATGCTCTTTCCTGTTTCTTTCTGCAGGCACTCAGCGCTATGAGTTTTCCTCTTAGCACAGCTTTCATTGTGTCCCATAAGTTTGGGTATGTTGTACCTTCATTTTCATTAAATTCTAAAAAGTTTTTAATTTCTTTCTTTATTTCTTCCTTGACCAGGTTATCATTGAGTAGAGCATTGTTCAATTTCCAAGTATATGTGGGCATTCTTCCTTGATTGTTATTGAAGACCAGTTTTAGGCCGTGGTGGTCCGATAGCACGCATGGGATTATTTCTATCTTTCTGTACCTGTTGAGGCCCGTTTTTTGACCAATTATATGGTCAATTTTGGAGAAAGTACCATGAGGAGCTGAGAAGAAGGTATATCCTTTTGCTTTAGGATAGAATGTTCTATAAATATCCGTTAAGTCCATTTGGCTCATGACTTCTCTTAGTCTGTCTACATCTCTGTTTAATTTCTGTTTCCATGATCTGTCCATTGATGAGAGTGGGGTGTTGAAATCTCCCACTATTATTGTGTGAGGTGCAATGTGTGTTTTGAGCTTTAGTAAGGTTTCTTTTACATATGTAGGTGCCCTTGTATTTGGGGCATAGATATTTATAATTGAGAGTTCATCTTGATGGATTTTTCCTTTGATGAATATGAAGTGTCCTTCCTTATCTTTTTTGATGACTTTTAGTTGAAAATTGATTTTATTTGATATTAGAATGGCTACTCCAGCTTGCTTCTTCTGACCATTTGCTTGGAAAGTTGTTTTCCAGCCTTTCACTCTGAGGTAGCGTCTGTCTTTGTCTCTGAGGTGTGTTTCCTGTAGGCAGCAGAATGCAGGGTCCTCGTTGCGTATCCAGTTTGTTAATCTATGTCTTTTTATTGGGGAGTTGAGGCCATTGATGTTGAGAGATATTAAGGAATAGTGATTATTGCTTCCCGTTATATTCATATTTGGATGTGAGGTTATGTTTGTGTGCTTTCATTCTCTTTGTTTTGTTGCCAAGACGATTAGTTTCTTGCTTCTTCTAGGGTATAGCTTGCCTCCTTATGTTGGGCTTTACCATTTATTATCCTTTGTAGTGCTGGATTTGTAGAAAGATATTGTGTAAATTTGGTTTTGTCATGGAATATCTTGGTTTCTCCATCTATGTTAATTGAGAGTTTTGCAGGATACAGTAACCTGGGCTGGCATTTGTGTTCTCTTAGGGTCTGTATGACATCAGTCCAGGATCTTCTGGCCTTCATAGTTTCTGGCGAGAAGTCTGGTGTGATTCTGATAGGTCTGCCTTTATATGTTACTTGACCTTTTTCCCTTACTGCTTTTAATATTCTTTCTTTATTTTGTGCGTTTGGTGTTTTGACTATTATGTGACAGGAGGTGTTTCTTTTCTGTTCCAATGTATTTGGAGTTCTGTAGGCTTCTTGTATGCCTATGGGTATCTCTTTCTTTAAGTTAGGGAAGTTTTCTCCTAAGATTTTGTTGAAGATATTTACTGGTCCTTTGAGCTGGGAGTCTTCACTCTCTTCTATACCTATTATCCTTAGGTTTGATCTTCTCATTGAGTCCTGGATTTCCTGTATGTTTTGGACCAGTAGCTTTTTCTGCTTTACATTATCTTTGACAGTTGAGTCAATGATTTCTATGGAATCTTCTGCTCCTGAGATTCTCTCTTCCATCTCTTGTATTCTGTTGGTGATGCTTGTATCTACGGTTCCTTGTCTCTTCGTTTGGTTTTCTATATCAAGGGTTGTTTCCATGTGTTCTTTCTTGATTGCTTCTATTTCCATTTTTAATTCCTTCAACTGTTTGATTGTGTTTTCCTGGAATTCTTTCAGGGATTTTTGCGATTCTTCTCTGTAGGCTTCTACTTGTTCTCTAAGGGAGTTCTTCACGTCTTTCTTGAAGTCCTCCAGCATCATGATCAAATATGATTTTGAAACTAGATCTTGCTTTTCTGGTGTGTTTGGATATTCCATGTTTGTTTTGGTGGGAGAATTGGGCTCCGATGATGCCATGTAGTCTTGGTTTCTGTTGCTTTGGTTCCTGCGCTTGCCTCTCGCCATCATATTATCTCTAGTGTTACTTTGTTCTGCTATTTCTGACAATGGCTAGACTGTCCTATAAGCCTGTGTGTCAGGAGTGCTGTAGACCTGTTTTCCTTTCTTTCAGTCAGTTATGGGGACAGAGTGTTCTGCTTTCGGGCGTGTAGTTTTTCCTCTCTACAGGTCTTCAGCTGTTCCTGTGGGCCTGTGTCTTGAGTTCACCAGGCAGCTTTCTTGCAGCAGAAAAGTTGGTCTTACCTGTGGTCCCGAGGCTCAAGTTCGCTCGTGGGGTGCTGCCCACGGGCTCTCTGCAGCGGCAGCAACCAGGAAGACCTGTCCCGCCCCTTCCGGGAGCTTCAGTGCACCAGGGTTCCAGATGGCCTTTGGTGTTTTCCTCTGGCGTCCGAGATGTGTGCACAGAGAGCAGTCTCTTCTGGTTTCCCAGGCTTGTCTGCCTCTCTGAAGTTTTAGCTCTCCCTCCCACAGTATTTGGGTGCAGAGAACTGTTTATATGGTCTGTTTCCTTCAGGTTCTGGCGATGTCTCAGCCAGGGGTCCTGCCACTCCTGGGCCCTCCCCCACGGGAGCCCAGAGGCCTTATACAGTTTCCTCTTGGGCCAGGGATGTGGGCAGGGGTGGGCAGTGTTGGTGGTCTCTTCCGCTCTGCAGCCTCAGGAGTGCCCACCTGACCAGGCGGTGAGGTCTCTTTCCCAAGGGGTCTGGGAGCAGAGAGCTGCTGCAGGCCTGGATCTGCGGGAGTGGGACCTCCGGCAAACACAGGACGTGCCCGGTCCTAGATGAACTCTGCCTCTGTGTGTCCCGATCTCACCAGGCAGCACTCTTGTAGCAGACAAGTTGGTCTTACCTGTGGTCCCGAGGCTCAAGTTTGCTCTCGGGGTGCTGCCCAAGGGCTCTCTGCGGCGGCAGCAACCAGGAAGACCTGTGCCGCCCCTTCCGGGAGCTTCAGTGCACCAGGGTTCCAGATGGCCTTTGGTGTTTTCCTCTGGCGTCCGAGATGTATGTACAGAGAGCAGTCTCTTCTGGTTTCCCAGGCTTGTCTGCCTCTCTGAAGGTTCAGCTCTCCCTCCCACGGGATTTGGGTGCAGAGAACTGTTTATCCGGTGTGTTTCCCTCAGGTTCCGGCGGTGTCTCAGCCAGGGGTCCTGCCGCTCCTGGGCCCTCCCCCACGGGAGCCCAGAGGCCTTATACAGTTTCCTCTTGGGCCAGGGATCACATAAGTTCTTTAAAGCTATAGTCCTCCCATGGATGGTCTCTGAATGTTGTTGTTGGTGTTGGTGCATTAGAAGTAAAATTGGAATTGGAATAATTAGCTCTTTGAAGGCTTTAAGAATGCTAGTGACTGTAGAGAGAGTATCTTGTGTATTTGTATGGATAGATCACCTTTCAGTTAAAAAAAGTTATGGCCTATAGGAAAGGGTAGAATAGAAGGTGGGACATCCAGGAGGCAGAAAGAATTCTGGGATAGAGCCAGGTGGGAGAGATTTGCCCTGGAAAATGTGACCAGACAGACTCCTGGTTCCTGAGCACAGGTAATGAGCCACATGGCAGAATATAGATTTGAGTAAGTGGGTTAGAATTGTCAGAGAAGAGTCTAGCTCTATGGCCAAGGTATTTGTTAATATATTTTGAGTCTCCGTCTTATTTCTGGGATCATGGGGCTGGGAAGAAGAACCGGGTCCAGACTTCTAGAAGTGACAACATGAATCCAAACAAAATCTAAATCTGAGCAATGACCAGTGTATAGTTTTGATTTCTGGAACTGGAGGATGATGTTCACCTGGAACTCAATCCCAACTTAGGTTGGGAGTGAAAGCATGATTTTTTCATATTAACTAGATGAGCTATTAGCGATGTGGCTTATGTCACCGTGCAGACACTGAAGTTTATGTTCTTCAGTATTTTTTAGAACTTAAAAGCAGACACCATGGTACCTAATCTCGGCTTTCAGGAGATGACACCAAGAGAACAGAACTTTCAAGGGAAGGCTACAGAGCAGGGAACCCCGACTCAAGGAAGGACACAACCACTATTGTAACCAGAGTCTAAATGCCTCATTTGAGTGAGTTGGTTTCTTAGAAAAAATATTTCCATAACTGTGTTGGAATATTAGTCTCTTTACAATCACAAGATATTCATTTGTTATACTACCCTGCCTTACAGTTCCAAAGAAATTGGCAAGTCTTTCCCATTGGTTTCCTTGTAGAATAAATTGTAAAACCACAAATATTAAAAAAAAAATCATTGTTTTAGGAACACATTAGCGAGAAGAAAGACATATAGCACAGTAGAAAGGATCTAGATTTTGGTTTTATCCCAGTTACTTCTGTTTCCTGTTTTGTCAGATTTAAAAAAACAATGGTTATTTTAGAAATGACCCTGTTGAGGCAAAACAGAATCTGGCCATCTGGATTTCTTTTCGGGAATTAGTCTTTCTTGGTTGCCATCATCTGCTTACACGGTGCACCAGGAAGGGTGATTGTAGACACACATTTAAAATTTATATGTGTATCAGTTTTTCAAGTTTTCTAGGGCTCTTAATAGCAGTTAAATGTTTTCAGAAAAGTTTGAGATTAGTGATTTGTGTCAGTAGATCTTGGGATAACTTCCTGAGCTTGTTGAGTCTTTGTTTCATTGCTTGTGGTCAGTTTCTTCAGCATACTTGTGTACCATGTTGCTTTTTCTTTCTGAATTTCCTACTTCGTATTATTAAATAGATAAAAATTTAAGTTCTAGAAAGTAAGGGATGTGTAACTGAAGGAAGTACACAGTACGTGTCCCATGCTGAACACTAAGAAAATACTTAGTGAACATCTGTCAAAATGAGGGAAAAAAAACTGTTGTGCATGTTTGGTGGTGTTTCTAGTTCCTTTGTTGCTCAGTCTGGTGGGTAGACTCCAAGTCAGCTGCTTGTTTTAGTAGTCTGCATCTAGATTTTGACCTGGGTAGGTGCTTGTTCTTTGAAAATAGCAGGAAACTAATCTTCTTTTGTCTTGCTTTCCATCACTGGCTGGCCAAGCCTGGTTTTGCAGCAGAATATTTTCTTTGCTTACTTAATTAGCTGCATCTTATTAGCTACTGGATTTTTAAAATATTTAACATCCTTTTATAATTCATATCTTTTTCATTTCTTTTGGATGGACCACCAGAAGTCAAATATTAGAGGAAATGTTTAAGTTCCAGAAAATGAAATATTCCTTTCCTGTAAAAAAGTGGTCATAATACCTTGATACTATATTCTTGTTTTAACTTTATGACATTCATTTTTGTATCTTAAGGTCTTTGATACATTTGGAGCCTGTAAAAGTATTTGCTAGATATAAAATGACTAGATTGTCGTTTACTAAATTTACAGCCAAACCTGTGCCTAAAACTCCTTTTCCAATGCCTTTCTTCCACTTTTTTTCCAATATCACATTCTCTGAGTCATTATTAGACATTGCACAAAAATTAAATGTACTAAGAGTCATTTTAGAAGTTAGTATCTTTGACTTCTCACATTAGCTCTATAATAATTAGGTCTAATATTGACTTGTATTGTTAGATGAAGCATCTTTCGTGTATTTTGGAAACTGATTTCTTGTTCCTTACATTAAGAAATTAGGTCAATGTAACCAGAGCATTTGATCCATCTGTGACTTCCTTTGTGTGCTGTTTCCTGAATCATCTCTTTGATGATTCTGTTTAGAGCTATTTAATCTCTGCACATGTTTGGGGCCTTTTACAAACCCTTCCTGGATTCCCAGGATGCAGATGTTTTCTACCCTCTTAGCAACTTTACTTTTCATTCTACAAGAGCAACAATTTAAATTCTATTGGTCACAGACTGACTCTCAGTGATTCCTCTTTCACAATTTTGTGTCCTGGTCTCTGATTTCTCCAACTATTCCTCCACATTCTTTCTCCATGTGCTTGTCTAGTTTGCCCTCCAGTGAGGACCGTGTATCCTTGCATTTCCACGAATCTCACATAGAGTAGATCACTCTGCTAGTGGAGAGACCCATGCACTCTGCTGCACTGTGGAAAAGGTCAGCTAGCCCAGTGAAGAGGAACACTCTGGTGTTGCCTCTCAGGCCAGGGCAGTGAGGGTGCATGGCCCACACTCAGTAGGCAAAGATGAACTTTGCATAATTTCCAAGTGAGACTCTTATTTTAAAAGTCTTTAAAATATAAAGGTCATGTAACTTCCTTTTAAAGCTTAATTCATGGTTGTAACTTTGGAATATAATATATCATGGCTGTTGTCTTTGTTTAGTGGCATTTTCTGTTGGTTTGTTATTGATAACCCTTAAATTCTTGCAGATTAAATAGTGGACTGTTGTGAAAACACTGGATAATCTGCTCAGTTTGTCTTGAGTTTGTAAAAATGTGACACGTACTTACATTTCACCAGAAGCCATAGCTATGGGTGCTAGGATCTGAAAATATCTGTATGGGCTGTGTATTAGGTAAAGATGTTGATGGTTATTGGTCAGATAAGGAAAAGTTATTGGTGGGGTTGGTGTGGTGCTGCTTGTGTTTAAATGCTCCCTACCCACTGGCTCCCAAGATCTGGAAGCCCTGAGGAGCAGATCCTCAAGTACCCCAAGTGATGCTTTGTAAACTTTGCTTCTTAGTTTAACTCATCAAAAATGGATAGAGTCTGTGATTAGGCAATAGAAGAAGAAAGGTGGGAATTGAGGATGGAGTGGAGGGTCTCAAGAGAGAGGAGAAGGGGGAACAAGAGAGGAGACCAAGGGAGGAGGAAGCCACCATGTGAGGAGATGGACCCTGAGCATATGACCTGGAAAAAGAGCAAGTAAGAAGGGACATTATGGCATGGAAATAGGTTAGTATAGCTGTAAACCTGCCCAATTATGCTTATGACTTGTAAATAAAGTACCTGGATTGTGTGTCTTTTATTTGGACTAGTTAGAGTGTTTAATTCCTTTTATAATTGGTGCCCTTGACCCTGAGATTAAGTCTCATGCTCTACTGAAATGAAGTTAGATATTGTACTGTGTATTTCTGGTGGTGCAATAACTTTGCTGTTTTTCATAGAGCATTGAGGTGTTTCAATATGTGTGAAAAAGAGGCAGTGAGTAGTTTTTTAAACTATGTGCCACTGCAGTGTACACAGAATAGCTTTGTTTGGAATTAGCTAAAGTGATAGGTTTGGGTCTTGCTTTACTAACAGTGTTGTTTGTAGCAGAAAAAGTTCTATAAAAGCACACATCATGCTTAACCTAATAGTATTATCCAGAGCAATGACCACTTTCTTTAATATACTCATCCATTATTAATGGACTTCTTTATGGTTCAGGTGCCGGGCACATTTATACATCTGGGTGAGATTGAAAATTTGGTTTGGATATTACAAATGCTGGTAAGCTGTTTTTCTATCGATACTGGAATTATGTTCTGTAAAGCAGTTACTACTGAATAAAATTGAGCTCAGGTTTTTAGTTGAAGGTGCACTTGTTTCATGACAAGTAGAAAATAATGCTGTTAGACTGTTTTTACTTGTGCGTAAAAGAAAAACTTTAATGTTTAAGATAAAGTGACATTATAGTATATAAAAATGTTTATATAATGTGCATATATTTGTGTGTGTGTGTGTGTGTGTGTGTGTGTGTGTGTGTGTGTGTGTGTACGCATGTATGTATGGATGTAGTGTATAGATGAAATCATCAAGCTACACTGACTTAGTTTCTGGATATGGGAAACAGGGAACCAAACTTTCTAAAAACGATTAGTAAGTTTTTGTTTAATCAAATGGCTGGCAGAAACTTGAAATTTCTTTAACATATTAGTTTTAAGTTCTATAGAAAGTTCTTTTAGGAAAGAAAAAATAACCATTCCAAGAAACTTCTTTTCTGTTTTTCCTGTTATAGTGAGCTGAATAGTTCTCCTAAGCAAGTAGGTGGACTTCATCCTCCTTACCATTTTCACCCTTGCTTACCCCAGGGACTGTCTGACAAGGTAACAGAATGGTTTACATTTATTAAAACATGATACCGTGAGTTTATTGTGACACGTTTTTGTCTGAACACTGCTGAAGAATAAAAAAACAATTTTACTAGTTTTTGTACTAAGTATAGAAGTAATGGCCATTCGCGCAGGTGTTTGGAACCTAAATATTTACACCTGAAAATAATAGAAACCATATTTCCTTAATAAAATTTAAGGAAAACATATTTTAACATAATGATTAAATCGTATTTTAATGCAGACCTAATATCAGATTCATCAGTAAGAATCCCGATTCTACGCAAAGAAATTGAATTGATTCTGTTTTTTTCAAGAGATGAAATTGCTTCTTGTGGCTATGAAGGCAGGTATGGAGAAACTAAGTGAGTTCTATTTCTTAATGGATAGTTGATTTTTTTTTAATATTTTTAGAAAGATTAAGCCTCGCAAGTCAGTGCTACAATTTCCACTTATGAAATATATATTACAAAGGAAATATTTTAGTCTGAGTCCTTCATCTATACTACCATGTAAAGAATTTTAAATAACATAATAGTCCCTAGTGATCCTCTAATGAAAACCATAATAATAGTAATAGTAATAGTAATAGTAATAGTAATAGGCATTGTCATGTTTAGCATCCTTCAGGTATAAAATGATAAGAAATTGAAAGCTACATTTTTCTTTTTCTTTTTCTTTTTTTATTTGAATGGCATTGGCGAGGCCTTATTTGTCAGTCTTTACAAATAAGAAAAACTCGCCTCACAACTGTTCATAACTGCCCTTCTGGGCAGTATGTCTCTTCACGGACACAGTCACATACATTCAAGAAAACACACAGAAAATTAAGCTGAAACTCAATTTCCTTCTAAATTAAAAGTAAATGATTTTCTACCATTGCTGATGACCAATGTTGGCGTCTGTGTGGTGGGTAAAATGAAGCAGGCAACCTTCCAATGGGGGTCAATGGTTAAAGCTATTGATGGGGGTGGATCCAGACACCTATGGGGATGCTGCCACAGGCAGCCAGCGACTAGAGATGTTACTCAACAGACAGTTTCTGAGGGAGCAAAGCTTAAGTTACTGGGGGGTTGACACTCTCTATGATCAGCGAAAAACCTATGAACTCTTAACTTCTTGGGGTCAGTGAGAAAGAACAGGGAAGAGAGAAAATTCTCTCTCTCTCCCTCTCTCTCTCCCTCTCTCTCTCTCTCTCTCTCTCTCTCTCTCTCTCTCTCTCTCTCTCTCTCTCTCACACACACACACACACACACAGAGTTGATGTTAGAAGGAACAGTGTTCCAGCCTATCATACACAAGCCTTAAGAGATACACATAGTTGATGGATGCCCTAACCCTTGTGCTTTATTATTTGTACCATCACTTATATATCCCAGCCAAATCTTTCAAGCAGCATTAAGTTGCAATGTAATTGTTTTAGTTTTCTTCTAGACAAAGACAGGAGTAATTATTTCATTATTTATCCTTAAAAAGTATTCTTAAAAGACTCACAGATCTAACCACTTATATAAAAATCAGTCATATCTACTTTAAATCCTCAGAATGAGTATCTACTCAAGAGCAATTCTTAATAAATCTCACCAGGAAGCTGAGGGCAAAAATGTGTATAAGAAATCAATTGTTAGTGCCAGATATGTTGGCCAGTGAGTGATTTGAGGCACCTTAGAATTTTCCCATAATTCTTAGATTATGAGGAACATGCTGGCAGTGAACAGAGCAGAACTCCATAACAGCATAACAGCATCAAGTCCTCAGGACACATAGCTCTCAGGACACATAGTCCTTGGAGCTGTCACACTGAGTAACACCCACAGGACTGTGGTGATCGGGGCGGGGGGTGGGGTGGGGGGTGCATACTACATCCTATCTCCATTTTAAACTTGATATTTAAATAGTTTATTTCATTTACATGAAAAACGCATGAAGCTTGGGATTTGCTTCTCAATAACTTAAGAGTTTTCTTATTTGTTTGTAGGTCTCTGTGGTGATGTGAATATTAAGAAAATCCCAGAAGCCACTGAGTACTAACAGAGTATTATTTATTCTTCTGCTCTTAGCAAGAGGGCAAGAAACACCTGTAGCTGTTTCTTAAGCAGGAATATGTGGGGGTTGGGGATTAAGCTCAGTGGTAGAGCCCTTGCCTAGGAAGCACAAGGCCCTGGGTTCAGTCCCCAGCTCAAAAAAAAAAAAAAAAAAAGCAGGAATATGTTCAGTGAATTTCTTTAGTGTTTTACAGTTTTCATGGCACACATTCCTTTGTCATATTAATTTCAAGTATTTTGTTGTTGTTTTGTTTTGTTTTAGTTTCTTGAGAATAGTATTGTCCCCTTGATTTCTGTGTTTGTCTTTTGTATATTAAAAAGGATACTGATTCCTGTGCTTTAACTCTGTGTTTTTCAACTTTTATCAATATTTATCAGCTCTAGGAGGTTTTTTTATGATTTAGTTTTTATGTATAGAATTTTAAACCTGAAAATAAACATATATTGATTTCTTCCCTTCTCATTTGTATTTGCTTCATTACCTTGACTTGTTTAATTGCTTGACCTAACACTGTAAGAAGTATGTTGAGAAGTGAGAAGAGTGAGCATCCTTGTCTTGGTCCTGATTCCAACACAAGTACTTTGAATTATTCTCTCTTTTGGGTGACTTTTGCTGTATATTGCCTTTATCATGTTGAGATAAATCCCTTGTATCCCTATTCTCTGCAAGACTTTCCTCACAAATGGAGGGTGTATTTTATCAAAGGTCTTTTATGTATGAAATAGGGTGGTACTTGTACTTATGTGGTAGATTATGTTAATTCTCATGTATTGATGCTTTCCTCCATCTCTGGGATGAAGTTGCCTTAAACCTAATGGGAAATCTGTTTGTGTTACTGCATTTGGTTTACATGTATTTTATTAATGCCTTGTGCACCTATGGTCATCAGAGATGTTGGTGTATGACTTTCTTTTCCGGTTGTTTGGTTTCAGCATCAGGATTAGACTCCCAGTAAATGTTTTCTAACTGTTTTTGGAATATCTTACCTTTTCAACTTTGAGAATGTGGTGGCGCCCTTTACATACTTTTCTTCCCCTACCTTTATATCGGCTCAAATAGGATTCAGGAAGTAATATTGATTTATTGTAAATACAGATTATAACACTGTGCACACTCAAAAGGTATACTTCTTCGTTCTGAACCATGTATGATCTTGGTTCCATTAATATAGGCGCAAATATTTTCAGAACAAAATCTGCTTCCTAAATGTCATAGCTTAGGCTCGCCTGCTTGGTTTTGCAACATACCCTGTTTTTGCTTTTTGTTTGTTTGTTTTGTTTTGTTTTTTGAAAAACTGCTTTTATTTGTTGTAGCACAAAACTGTTATTTAGCCTATAATTTAAAATTAATATTTTGTAATTACATCCTGGATTTATATGAAAACAAGTCACTAGACCATTTATTTCACTTCTTAGTGTGTTTTTATTGAATTTCACCAGGTCCATTAATGAACATAAGAGGAAAGACCATGGAAAGGAGTATATCTCTTACATATTCACAGAAGCTTATGCCAAGCAGGAATACTGCGTATAAGACCTAAATTTCATTGGAAGGAACTGACTGAGGAAGTGAAAAGGAAAGGATGGGAAATAGGAAAACATTTGAAAATAAGGCTGTTGACAGTCTGGAGAGGAAGGTGGAGATTGAAAATTTAAATTATGCTACCTGAAACAATGTATTTTCATGGATACAAATATGTCTTTGCCTATTTAAAAAAGTACTATTACTATGAGGTAGGATTTATCCATGTCAGTTATGGTACAACATGCTTTAGGAATTTAATTCCTGGGGACGTAAATTGAAAGCTAGTGGTATGGTTATTTAAAAACTCATTAAAAACAATTTAAAAAGAGATAATTTCTCACTCTAATTGTGTACTTTTCTCCATTTCCATTGCTTATATAGATACGTATTACTTCTTACCATTTTTTAAATGATGTTTAGTTACTTATAATAGTTTTTCTTTATGTGAGCATAGTTATAAATACACATGATAGTATAAAATAATACAAAGAATAGTGTACTCTACCTTACTTATCTGTTTGTAAATACTCATTTGTGTGTGTGTGTGTGTGTGTGTGTAAATATGTGTGTGTGTGTGTGTACTTTTAATGTGAGTGAGGCATGTGCCTTGAGAGTGTGGTGGTTGCTGTGGCAACAGAAGCAAGCAGGTCTTTGTTACCTAAGGATGATGTCATTGCTGGATTCAGAGGCTAGCTGTAAACCACTTCTGATGATAACATACCTCCCTTTTTCTTAACATAGGGAGAAGAAAAAAGGGAAACAGGGGAAGCCAATGCTAAAAGGGAAATAGGGGCTTTAGACCTCTTAAACTGCTCCCTGCTGTCTAGGAGCATTATCAGTTTTCGGGTGTAGCTGACTTTCACCATCCAGGCCCACTTGATAGTTGTGTAAAAGGAACTGTTTGACTTTTTGGTTAGAAAATTTTGAATTTGTCTTTGAAGGAATGTGGAAACAAGATTAATGAGGCAGGGAGGAAATAGTAGGTCCAGGAAAATGGGGAGAAGAGGCATTAAGAAGGGCAGTATCCTATTTCCATGTAGGGTTTTGAAAAACCCAGGAATTGGAGGCTTCATGCTGTTCCCTGCATTTCTGGATGTCTGATTGCAGCTGATGGAATTTATTTCTTACTGCCCCAGATTCGTTGACATAGAAACAGCATTCTTCCTGGAGAAACAGACAAAAACCACCTTCTTTAGCTGTCAGGACATCTAGTCCCTGTCAGTTATGAAGCACAACTGCTGCCAAAGAATCGATCTTTTTCTGGATGATGAGCATGGTTTCATACATTCCTTGGAAACGGTTGCAAGCTGGGATAAGAACTTCTGGTATAGGGTTAGGGAAGTCTTCGGCCCTGCTGTTCCAGTGCCAGCACCTGTAGCTACTCCTGCAGCAACCAGGAATGGCACAACCTGCAGTGCCCTCTTATGCTGGACAGGTATGTCAAAAACTGGAATTGGTAGAGATTCTTTGCCATGTATTACTCCTAGCTCAGGGAAGGAACACCAGTGTGCAAACTCCTCCTGACCAGTTGGCAGGTAGGTGATGATATATACCAGTGCCACAGAGAATTGACGTGTTTTGGACTGCAGGGCACTGCAGCAGAGATGGGGTATCAAGGATGGTGGATCTATTGCAGTCTAGGGAACTGAGTTTTCCTTCAGAATATGTCCTGGATTTCATAAAACTGTCAAACCAATAAGAGGGATATAAAGAAGTATGGGGCGATGGCAGCATCGGAGTCAGGGCAGCTGATAAAAGCTGAGGTAAGGTTATTGGGCAGTATCACTAGAGAGGCTGTAATTGGCAATTGTGAATTAGTTTCAGGGGAGTACTGCATAGCTAGCAGTCTTTAAAGTGACTAGGTTGGGTGCCATAAAGAGTTGGTACACCAAGGTCAGGGTCTGAATCAAAAAGCTAAATGACAAGTTAGTACCATTTGTGAGGGGGGATGTCAAGGACGTAAGGACCCTGGAGGAGTGTTTGATTATTTCTCCTATTTTTCCAATATCTAGAGTTTGGGAAATTGGACAAAATTTCTCTGGATGTGGATAGTACTCACTGGAGTCCCTGCTTGGTTTTTACATTAGAGCTTACCAACAACTCCTGTTTTCTACCTGGGATTCCATGGGTCTGGTATAGAGAAGAACAGGGTCTTGCATTGCTGACAGAAGTGATTGGTCCTTGATCCTAACATATGTATCTGGAACGACCAAATGGGCAGCCCCCATATTTGTCTGGCCATTTTTTGCAATCATCTTTTGTCTGGTCAAAGAGGAAGCAGACAAAGAGAACATAATATGTAGAAGGAATGACAGATATAGGGATGACAGCAATTTGGATTGGCTCCCAGCATGGAGCGGTTTCCTGATCCTATTGGGAAAGTCTGTTTGTTATCAGTGGGGATTCCTTGAACCTTGAATCTCTAGATGTAAGTGATACCATGGATGGAAACGATCAGATGAGAAGTCCAGGTCTATTCCAGTGGAGTGGGGCGCAGATGCTAGAGTGGAGTCTCATTCTTCTGGGATTGGGGACAAGGTGGGTGTTCTCAACATCTTTTGGAGCTTAAGAGAGCAGGGTCCATGAAGAGCCCTACCATTTAGGAGAGACAGCTAAGAGATACTGATCTGGAGGAGACAGACGAACTTGGTCTCATTGTTGATAGGTAGTGGACAGGAGACACCATGTGGCCTTAGTCAGTGTTGGTCAGTAAAGTTCCATAGGAGAGAAAGTGGGTGACAAAGTAATGGTGTAAGTCAATGGTCTAGGAGGGGAGCACATTTACTTGAAAGACCAGGAATTAGTACTGACAACCATACATGAGTTTGAAAGGTGAGACAAAGAGAGGTCACTTGGGGAGAGCTTGTAGCCTTAAATGAGCCAGAGGCAGGAGTTTTGTCCAATCAAAGTTCCTGTGACAGTTTGACAAGAGTGGTTTTTAGGGAGCAGTTAGTTCTTTCTACCTTACCTGAAGATTGAGGGTGGTATGGAATATGAAAATGCCAGGTGATGTCTAGGGCCTTAGACAGAATTTGAGAAATTTGGGAAGTAAATTCGGGACCATTGTCTCACTGAAGGGAGGCTGAGACACCAAATTGAGGATGATCTCTTGGAAGAGGAGCTCAGAAACTGTCTGAACCCTTTTGTTAGTTGTGGGATATGCCTCCACCCCCCCTGAGAATGTGTCAATCAAAACTAGGAGGTACTTAGCACATTTGGCATGTGGGTAAAGACAAGTTGCCAGTCAGTTCCAGGAAGGGAACCTCTGGCCTGATGGGTAGAAAAAGGGGTGCTACAATACCAGAGGTGTAAGTCTGACATTTGACAGACTTTGGAAGAGGCAGTGATGGATTTTAAAAAACTTAAGTCCTTAGGAGTAGGCTTCAGGTGGGTTTTATCAAAATAAGACAATGCCTTGCTGTTAGGATGAAAGATGTGGCGAAGATAGGACAGAGTTTGATGAGTGTTAGGGAGTGAGAGTGGGGTTGTGGGTTGCAGTGTAAGAATGTCCTGGGGAGGGTGCTACATGTGTAGGCCCCTAAGGGCCTCAGCTCTGGCTGCCTCTTCAGCTCCGTTGTTTCCCTTGGAGACAATAGAGTCATTCGTCAGGTGGGATCTGCAGTGGACAAATCCAATAGCTGTGTGGAGATGGGAGGCCTTTAGCATGGCCATAATTTGGTTTGCATTAGTTACTGATCGTCCTTTAGTCATAAGTACCCCATGCCCCTTCCAGTTAATGGCATGGGTCAGGATGATATGGAAAGCATGTTTAGAATCTGTGTAGATGTTGAGGGTTTGTCCCTGTGCCAGTTGAAATGCATGGGTAATGACTACTACTTCAGCCTGTTGATTGGTGGTATGAGCAGGAAGGGCCTGTGCCTCAGTGTCTGTCACTATGAGGCAGCTGGCTCTTATGGCTCCTTCATGTAGAAAGGAGCTTCCATCTGTATACCAGGTTTAGATGTCTGAGGCAAATTGCCCTCCTGTATGTGGGAAGGGTGAGTTAATAATTCCTCTAAGGTTTTAGTGCAGGGGTGAGATAAGGAGTGGTTAGTATTTGGTGGAGAAAGAAGGTTGGAAAGGCAGGTATGATTGAAAGGTTAGTGTGGAGTCTTCAATTAGTGCTACCTGAAGAGAAAGAACCTTGGAGGGAGGTAGATTCTGTAAACCTTTGAAAGGTAGGAGCTGTGACATGTTATAAGAGGAGAAGACCATTATAGGCAACCCAAATGTTAGGTTTTCTTATTCTTGAATAAGGAGTTCAGCAGCTGCTAAGGTACAAACACAAGGTGCCATCCCTGCATGATTAGATCTAGTTTTTTTGGACAGGTATGCTACAAGTACAAAGGAGGGTCCCAGTTGGTGACCTAAATTTCCAAATGTTGGTATCCGGAACTGCTTTTGCCTCCAGCAATAATGTCATCTGGTCACCTGAGCATCTGTTGTCAAGGCAATGGTCATCCATTTCCAGCATACATTTCATGTTACAGTTACACCACATTTCACATAAAAGACAGATCCTTTCTACCATCTTCCACTTGTCTCTCCTCTCTTCCCTTTTTCTCCTCTCTTTCTCTCCTACCTCTCTTCACCCCTTGGCCTTTGTCTCTACCATTGCAATAAACCTCTCCACGTGGAGCCCTGTTGGCCTGGTGTGGTTTGTCCAGGCATGAGCCATAGAGCCTCTCTGTAAAAGGCAATGTAAAAGGTGGTATGTGTATGGCTACTTAAAAAGACAACCAAAAGCCATCAGTGGCTGAAAAAGAGGAAAGTGAAAGGAAATGGATTCATGGGAATTCAATCAACCTGATAACATTTTACATTTTTTGCCCAGGTTTGGTGCCATAGGAGAACAGCCTATAGTATAGTTGGTGACCTCCAATGGACCTGGGAGTTGGGTTGAATCTTGTGAAAAGATCAAATACAGAGAACTCATTCTGAACCGTACAGATCCCATAGGATGCTTTATGCTATGAAATATAATGTCAGTGCTGGAATATTGTTATTGGTTAAACTTAGGCTTTAATACCAAAGTACTCATTTTGGTTCAAACTGAATTTGTACACCTGCAGCGTGAAATACTGAAGAGGGAGCCATCCCATATTACCCCATGTACCAGCAGGTCACATGGCACCAATGGGTCATTTGGCCCTGGTGGGCTGTTCTCATCTTGACAGACTTTCTGGCCTGTAGCTCCAGAAATCTCTTCACCCAATTAGCTATGTCACCTTAGAAAGTCACTACCATGACAAACCTCAGATTGGAGCATCCAAATTTATCGGCTGGCTGGGGTGTGGGGGTGGGAGTGGGGCTGTACCTATCTCTGGAAAACAATTGAGAAGCTGTGCGAAGGCAAACACAACACAAACTTAGTTTAGAATCAACAGGTAATTCAATCACTGAGTACAACTACTAACATTCTTTATTAGTAAGCCATAGTAAATGAAATCCTTCAGTGGCTGATCCTGACTGATCGGAAATCCAAGTGGGAGGCTCTAGTTCATTATATAACCTACCCCAAGTTCTCCCACAATCCAACAATTCACAGGTCCCTTTTCTCATCCTCTCTTTCTCCCTCCAACCTGGAAGTCTAACCTGGAAGTATATGTCCAGTGATTGGTGCCCTGAAACCTTTATTCATTAAGGAAAAGACCTTGCCGCAAACAGCCACCATATCAAAAACTAATCCATATGAAATAAGCATGGGCATGGTTGATGTGGATACCACAGGTCACATGGTAAGGTGGAAAGAGAAAAGAAGATAAGTCTTGGATGCTTCTAATCAAGGTAGCCTTGACTACTCAGTGGTAGTAGCAATAGAGGCTACCCAGGACAAGGTAAGGGGTGAGAACCTACACATGAAGTTTTCCTCTGACTTTCACATGTGTTTCTACACAAACGGGTGTGCATTCACACATAAATATGTACACATCACACACATGCCACACACACACACACACACACAAACACACACACACAAACACACACACACACACACACACACACACACACACACAGACCACACACATTTATAAAGACAGATGTACAAAAAAGACACCTAACCCGTGGGTATATACCAGCCACACTTGTATATGTGTATATATGTAGGCATGTGTGTACATATGTCTACTTGTATATTGTAAAATGTTTTTGAGTAATTTAGTAAATATGTAACTTATTTACATGTGTATATAGATGTCTGTCTGACACACAGTTAGATACACATAATAAATGCATAGGTTCTTTGTATATTTGGTTTTGTCATGGAGTATATTGGTTTCTCCATCTTTGTTAATTGACAGTTTTGCTGGATAGAGTAACCTGGATTTGTGTTCTCTTAGGGTCTGTATGACATCTGCCAAGGATCTTCTGGCTTTAATAGTCTCTGGTGAGAAGTCTGGTGTAATCCTGATAGGTCTGCCTTTATATGTTACTTGATATTTTCCCTTACTGCTTTTAATATTCTTTCTTTGTTTTGTGCATTTGGTATTTTGAGTATTATGTGATGGGACAGATTTCCTTTCTGGTCTATCTATTTGGAGATCTGTAAACTTCTTGTACGTTTATGGGCACGTCTTTCTTTTCTTTAGGGAAGTTTCCTTCTATAATTTTGTTGAAGATATTTACTGGACATTTATTTTGGAAATATTAGCTCTCTTCTATACCTACTATCCTTAGGGTTGATCTTTTCATTGTGTCTTGGATTTCCTCAATGTTTTGGGTTAGGAGCTTTTTGCGTTTTACATTATCTTTGATGGTTTTGTCAGTGTTTTCTGTTATCTTCTGCCGATGAGATTCTCTCCTCTATCTCTTGATTTCTGATTGAAAATACTTGTGTTTCGGACACCTGATCTCCTTCCTTTTTTTCCATCTCCAGGGTTGTCACCCTTTCTGCTTTCTTTATTGTCTCTATTTCCATTCTAATTCCTGGATGACTTTGTTCAATTCCTTTACCTGTTAGTTTGTGCTTTCTTGTAGTTCTTCAGGAGATTTCTGTGTTTCCTTCTTAAGGGCTTCTATTCCTTACCTATGTTGTGCTGTACTTCTTTAAGATAGGTATTTATGTCCTACAAAGAATAATAGATTGAAAACTCAAACACGAGGAGGAAAACTAACCCTAGAAAAAGCACAGAAGTAATCTTCTTGCAACAAAACCAAAGGAAGAGAAATACACAAATATAATACCACCTCTAACATCAAAAAATAACAGGGAACAACAATCCTATTCTTTAATATCTCTTAATATCAATGGACTCACTTCTCTAATAAAAAGATATGGACAAACAGAGTGGATACTTAAAGAGGACTCAGTATTTGCTGCAAACAGGAAACCCACATAAGTGACAATGACAGACATTACCTCAGAGTAAATTGCTGGAAAATAATTTCCCAAGCAAATGGTCCAAAGAAAAAAGCTGGAGTAGCCATTCTCATATCGAATAAAATCAACTTTCAACTAAAAGTTTTCAGAAAAGATAAGGAAGGACACTTCATATTCATCGAAGGAAAAGTCCAACAAGATGAACTCTCAGTCCTGAATATCTATGCTCCAAATGCAAGGGAACTTGCATTCATAAAAGAAACCTTACTAAAGCTCAAAGCATATATTGCATGTCACACAATAACAGTGGGAGATTTCAACACCCCACTTTCATCAATGGACAGCTCATAGAAACAGAAATTAAACAGAGACATAGAGAAACTAACCTAAGTTATGAACCAAATGGACTTAACAGATATTAATAGAACATTTCATCCTAAAACAAAAGAATATACCTTCTTACAACCTCATGGTACCTTCTCCAGAACTGACCATCTAATTGATCACAAAACAGACCTCAACAGATATAAGATTGAAATAATTGCATGCATCCTATCAGATTACCATGGACTAAGGCTTGTTTTCAATAACAATAGTGACAGAAAGCTCACGTATACATGGAAGCTGAATAACACTCTACTCGATGATAACTTGGTCATGGAAAAAATAAAGAAATAAATTAAAGACTTTTTGGATTTAATGAAAATAAAGGTACAATGTACCCAAACTTATGGAACACAATGAAAGCAGTGCTAAGAGGAAAACTCACAGCTCAAAAATAAATTGGAGAGAGAGCATACATTAGCACCTTGACAGAACACCTAAAACCTCTAGAACTAAAAGAAGCAAATGCACCCAAGAAGAGTAGAAGGCAGGAAATTGTATTAAACTCAGGGCTGAGATCAACCAAGTAGAAGCAAAAAAGGAATATACAAAGAATCCACAAAAGTGAGAGCTAGTTTTTTGAGAAAATCAACAAGATAGATAAGAAACCCTTAGCCTGGCTAACCAGAGGGCACAGGGTGTCCAAATTAACAAATCAGAAATGAAAAGTAAGACATAACAAGAGAATCTGAGGAAATTCAGAAAATAATCAGATCCTACTACAAAACCTTATATTCAACAATACAGGAAAATCTGTATTGAATGGATAATTTTCTAGACAGATAAGGTACCAAAGTTAAGTCAGGATCACACAAAGCATCTAAACAGTCCCATAACTACTAAAGAAATAGAAGCGGTTATTAAGTCTCCCAACCAAATAAAGCCCAGGACCAGATTTGTTTAGTGCAGAATTCTATGAGACCTTCATAGAAGATGTCATACCAATATGGTGCAAACTATTCCACAAAATAGAAAAAGAAGGAACACTACCCAATTCCTTCTATGAAACCATAATTATGCTTGTTGCTACTAAATATTGGCTGTGCCCGTCCAGAAAGAGCACACCAAACCAATACCAACATGGTTCCATGTGGTGAGATCTAATAATTCCCTTATTAAATACAAGGGGAAGGGGCCAGAGAAAGAACAGAAAAGAGAGTGAGGGTGGAGGGAGTCTGCTTTTATTTGTACTGTGAGGTAAAGATGCCCAGGTGGAGGTGAGACTTGAACCAAAATGTCTTCTGGGAATGTATGGTGTTACAGCTAAAGGCAACACTTGATACCAACAATGCTTATACATAAACCACACAAAAAACCAAGAAAGAAAGAGAACTTCAGAGCAATTTCCCTTATGAATATCAAAGCAAAAATACTCAATAAAATTCTTACAAACCAAATCCAAGCAACCATCAAAATAATAATCCATCATGATGAAGTAGATTTCATCCCAAGGATGCAGAGATGGTTCAATATATGGAAATACATCAATGTAATTCACTAGAGGGGCAGGCAGTGAAAGGTACCCTGATAGGAGATAGGTTGAATCCCCAGGACACTTAAAGGGGACTGCCGGTGCCTTCCCAATTTCCCAGGATAACAGGTCCCCCAAAGACCCATTTACAGAGGTTTGAGACAGACCAGTCATACAGGGCAATGCTGCAAGCACTGCAGCACAGGTCATGTAGGCTCAAGACAGATCAGAGGTAGAAGCAGGACCACACCTACAAATAAGTATATGAGGAGGTCTTCCCAAGCTCTCAGGACAAAACAATAGGAAGTACCTTTTGTCAGACACTGACCCATTCACAAAACTATTTAAGCACAATGAAAGGCATGCAGGTATTATTCCATTGTCTATGTGCTTCTGTTATAAGAGCTGTTACTCTGCCACTTGGAGATGAGATCTGCTCTCCAGAAATCATCACTGCCAGAATCTCCCTTGCACTCCTCACTGGCTAGTCAGTCCCCTGCTGGTTCAGCCCAGCCCAGGTAACCAAAGTGGCAGGCAGTGGGGGTAAGGAGAAGGACTAGCCTTTGGGGTGGCAAAAAAATGTTCCCCCTCCCTGCGTGAGATCTTTCTCCCTTTACCTGTACCCACACAACTAGCCAGCCTGGTCAGAGATCACTGCAAATGAAAAGAGAATTATACGAATTCTAGGTTTAGAAATATAAAATTAAAAGAGTTAGCCCCAAAAGCCACAAACTCAGGGCTAAGCCCTGCCGCCAGGAATAGCAAGCCATAAAGATAAAGAAAAGAAATACAAAAACCAGCTCAGGCTATTGAGGACTGACCCATAAACCATCCAAAGACATCCCCCCAGCTCACTCAGAGTCATAGTTTAACCAGATGTCCACCAGACCCTGATAAGCCCCTACTTGTGCTTTTCAGCCATTGTGTCCTACAGAGAGCACTCCAAGAAACCGGGCAGCCCAAGCCTAACCAGAGGTGTTTCAAATACAAATGCTCCATCAATTTTAACAAACTTTTAAAAATAATGAGGACCTGAAGACCCAACCGTTCTCCTGATTTAGTAGCTCTGTTCCAGGAACCAGGGGGCCATAAAACCTTCTGGCATCCCCTTGTCTCCTGGAGACATAAAACACTCTTGTAACTTGTGGTGCATTCCCCTTTGACATCCCCCATCCCCTGGTGCTCACAGCCTCTGTCTTTAAATACTCTTTTTCCCAGCCTCTCGGGGTCGACACCTCTGTCTCCTGCGCGGGATACGTGTCGGCCCGGAGATCTCTGTAATAGGTCTCCGTAATAAACCTCGCCTTTGCTTATTACATCCAAAATGGTCTCTCTGTGTCTGGGGTCCGCGATTTCCCAAGACTTGAGTAAGGGTCTCTCTGCGTGGAATTTTTCAGAGAGCACTCTGGCACCAGAGCCCTACAATGTAGTGCTCGAACAATGATCAACAAAACTGCAGTGCAGGAAGGTGAGTCACCTCCCCCAACTCTGGAGACTAGCAACCTATCTTTTCCTGCTGAGTTTTCAGTCAGCACCATCTCAAGCTTAGGTCAAGCTGAAGGGGCAACTGAAGGCTCCTGGCCAGAGCTACTCTCTGGAGTTGGCTGAAGGTCCTTCTAGCCCCTGTCTAAATCCTGACAGCCTGCAAAACAGCCTGCAATTGGTTTTGGCAGACTCCCTATCTAACCTGGTAAAGCAGAAGACACTTAAAGCCACAGGGCACCTGCTCGTTCTTTAATCTGCAGGAAGGCTTAATGTTTTGGACTTCTGTGGAATCCCCCAAGGCTGATAGGCCAAGGGAATGTCCCCATTGGACAAACCATTTCTCCTCTTTTCTGTAACAGACAGTACACCCACACACACAAAAACACAACATTAAAAAAAAATTCCTCAGTTCCTGCACTCATGGGCCCCCCACCCCCGCCCCCGGCAGTGTTCTTGCAGTTTTCCACAGCCCAACACCCACCCTGTGGCAGTGTAGGGTAAGTGTGCTCAAACTTCTAAGTCCTGTATCACCTAGGGGATGTGCCCTGTGTCTGAGCTGATGCAGAAAACCCAGAAGGCTTCAAAGGAGACACTAAACAGACTGTCTGCTCCTCCCTCTCCCCCCAGGGCAGGACTCCATTAAAAAAACAAAGGAGCTTCCACCTGCCTCTCCCCTTACTCCATCTCCCCCCATCCAACTAAGGAGATCTCTCCATAGAGGTAGGTGTTAAAACAGCCAACCAGATAAAGACCACATTAGGACAGAAGATATCACCTATAAAGACAATGGAATACCCAAGGAGACCCAGAAACCCCCCCCTCCAAATCACCCCCAATTCTAAGGGCTACTGTTGACAGCACACCTAAAAGCTCTAGAACAAAAAGAAATAAACCCAAGAGGAGTAGAAGGCAGGAAATAATCAAAATCAGAGCTGAAATCAACCAAGTACAAACAAAAAGAGTATACAAAGAATCAGCAAAACCAGGAGCTGGTTCTTTGAGAAAATCAACATAATAGATAAACCCTTAGACTAACCAGAGGTCACAGACAGTGTATCCAAATTAACAAAATCAGAAATGAATAGGGAGGCATAACAGCAGCATCTGAAGAAATTAAAAAAAAAATTACATCCTACTACAAAAGCCTATATTCAACAAAACTGGAAAATCTGGAGGAAATGGACAGTTTTCTAGATAGATACCAGGTACCAAAGCTAAATCAGGAACAAAAACCATCTAAACACCCCCATAACTCCTAAAGAAATAGAAGCAGTTATTGTTATTAAGAGTCTCCCAACCAAAAAGAGCCCAGGTCCAGATGGATTCAGGTCTGAATTCTACCAGAGCTTCACAGAAGACCTCATACTAATACTGTTCAAAGTATTCTACAGAATTGAAACAGATGGAACACACCTAAATTCCTTCTATGAATTAATAATTGTATAATAGTATTATACAATTAATCTTATACTGAAACCATACAAAGACCCAACCAAGAAAAGGAAGTTCAGACCAATTTCCCTTATGATTATTGATGCAAAAATACTCATAAATATCTTACAAACGGAATCCAAGAACACATCGAAATGATCATCCATCATAATCAAGTAGGCTTCATTCCAGGGATGCAGGGATTGTTTAATATACGAAAATCCATCAATGTAATCCACTATATAAACTAACCCAAAGATAAGAATGACATGGTCATTTGATTAGATGCTGAAAAAGCATTTGACAAAGTTCAACACCCCTTCATGATAAAAGTCCTGGAAAAATCAGAATTTCAAGGCCCATATCTGTACATAGTAAAAGCAATATACAGCAAACCAGTAGCTAAGATCAAACTAAATGGAGAGAAAATTGAAGCAACCCAACTAAAATCAGGAACTAAACAAGACTGCCCACTCTCTCCCTACTTATTCAATCTAATAGTCCAAGTCATAGCCAGAGCAATCAGACAGTGAAAAGAGGTCAAAGGGATACAAATTTGAAAGGAAGAAATCAAATTATCACTATTTGCAGATGATATAATAGTATACTTAAGTGACCCCAAAAGTTCCACCAGAGAACTACTTAACCTGATAAACAACTTCAGCAAAGTGCCAGGGTATAAAATTAACTCAAACAATTCAGTAGCCTTCTTCTACTCAAAGGATAAACAGGCTGAGAAAAAAATTAAGGAAATGACACCCTTCACAATATTCCCAAGTAATATAAAATATCTTGGTGTGACTTTAACCAAGCAAATGAAAGATCTGCATGGCAAGAACTTGAAGTCTTTTAAGAAAAAAATTGAGGAAGACTTGAGAAGATGGAAAGGTCTTCCATGCTCATGGATTGGCAGGATTAATATAGTAAAGATGGCCATTTTGCCAAAAGCCATCTATAGATTCAACACAATCTTCATCAATATCCCTACTCAATTCTTTATAGAGATAAAAAGAGCAATTTGCAAAACCCAGGATAGCGAAAACTATACTCAACATTGAAAGAACTTCTGTGAGAATCACCATCCCTGACTTCAAGCAGTATTACTGAGGAATCGTCATAAAAACTGTATGGGATTGGTACAGAGACAGACAGATAGATCAGTGGAATAGAATTGAAGACCCAGAAATTAACCCACACACCTATAGTCACTTGATCTTTGACAAAGGAGCTAAAACCATCCAATGGCAGAAAGATAACATTTTCAACAAATGGTGCTGGTACAATTGGAGGTCAGCATGTAGAAGAATGCAAATTGATCCATTCTTATTACCATGTACAAAGCTTAAGTCCAAGTGGATCAAGGCCCTCCACATCAAACCAGGTAGACCCACACTCAGAGAAGAAAAAATGAGGAAGTGTCTCGAACACATGGGCACTCGGCAAAATTTCCTGAACAAAACGCCAATGGCTCATGCTCTAATATCAAGAATCGACAAATGGGACCTCATAAAGCTGCAAAGCTTTTGTAAAGGAAAAGACACTGTCAATAGGATGAAATGGCAACCAACAGATTGGGAAAAGACCTTTACCAATCCTACATCAGATACAGGCCTAATATCTAAAACATACAAAGAACTCAAGAAGTTAGAATCCAAAGAGTGAAATGATCCTATTAAAAATGGGGTACAGAGCTAAACAAATCATTCTCAGCTGAGGATTATCAAATGGCCAAAAAACAGCTAAAGAAATGTTCAACATCCTTAGTCATCAGGGAAATGCAAATCAAAACCACACTGAAATTTTACCTCACACCATTCAGAAAAGCTAAAATAAAAAACTCAGTTGACAGTGAAAGGCCCACCCCATGAGTCTTAACTCAGAGCTGCAACAAGCTTGAACGAGCCCAGGCACGCCCAGATACCTAGGGCCTAGTCACCGTTAAAACTAACAGACCATAAAAGGAAAGGAATACAGAACAGACTAGGAATACTGGATCTGACTCACAGGCCAAATGGCAGGAAGGGATAAGCCCCTAGCCCCCGACATTCAGGACATCGCAGCCCGCAGGTACTCTCTTACCATCTTGCAACCTCATTCGAATATGATTCAAACCTGCCAATGTGTGTAGCTATACCTTATTACCTCATCATGTGAAATAACCAATCATATGTGAACATGTCTATATGCCTCGTTTAAATCCACCAATCCCCGTAACTATGCATCTGCTTCTGTATGCCCGCTTCTGCTTCCCCAAACCCTATAAAAGCCCCATGCTGGAGCTGCTGGGCGCACAAGTCCTCCGAAGAGACTGTGTGCCTGCAGGTACCTGTGTTTTCCAATAAACCCTCTTGCTGATTGCATCCGAGTGGCCTTGGCTCGGTCATTGGGCACTTGGGGTCTCCTCCTGCGGGAAAGGTCCTCTCCCGAGGTCTTTCAACAGCAGATGCTGGGGAGGATGTGGAGAAAGAGGAACACTCTTCCATTGTTGGTGGGATTGCAAACTGGTACAACCACTTTGGAAATTAGTCTGGAGTTTCCTCAGAAAATTGGAGATTGCACTACCTGAGAACCCATCTATATCTCTCTTAGGCATATACCCAAAAGATGCTCCAACATACAACAAAGACACATGCTCCACTATGTTCATATCAGCCTTATTTATAATAGCCAGAAGCTGGAATGAACCCATATGCCCTTCAACAGAGGAATGGATTCAAAAAAGTGGTACATCTACACAGTGGAGTACTACTCAGCTATCAAAAACAATGACTTCATGAAATCCATAGGCAAATGGAATGAACTAGAAAATATCATCCTGAATGAGGTTACTCAATCACAGGAAAACACACTTGGTATGCACTCATTGATAAGTGGATATTATCCAAAAAGCTCGAATTACCCAAGATGCAATCCACAGAATACAGGATGCTCAAGAAGAAGGATGACCAAAATTCAGATGTTCCCACTCCTTCTTAAAAGGGGATATATATATATATATATATATATATATATATATATATATATATATATGTATATATATATACATATATATACACATATATATGTGTGTGTATGTGTGTGTATGTATGTATGTGTATATATGTGTATATATATGTATATGTATGTGTATATATATGTATAATAGGTAAGATTGATGAAGTTATAAAATGCATCTTGAAAGGAGCCGGATATAGATCTCTCCTGAGAGACACATCCAGAGGATGTCCAATACAGAGGTCAATGCTAGCAGCAAACCACTGATCTGAGAACAAGACCCTTGGAGGGAATTAGACGAAATATTGAAACAGTTGAAGGAGCATGCAACCCCATCAAAGCAACAATGCCAACCAAACAGAGCTTCCAGGGCCTAAACCAGTACAGAAAGACTATACATGGAATAATCCAGGGCTCCTACTGCATATATAGCAGAGAATAGACTTGTTGGGGCACCAGGGGAAGGGGAAGCCCCTGGTTTTGCCAAGGTTGGACCACCAGTGCAGGGGAATATGGGAGGGGGATAAAGTGGATGTATAGGGGGAATACCTGTATGGGGGAGGGGAGGGGAGAGAATGGGGGCTTATATACAGGAAATTGGGAAGGGGAATAATGTTTGAAATGTAAGTAAAGAAATATATCTAATAAAAATTTTTAAAGAATTAAAATTTAGGAACCAAGAAGATGCCAATGCCAGTTCTAGCTATAATGTTTAGGTCCTGAGATGGAGACGGGGAGTTAACAAAAGTGAAGACACTGACCACCTTTTGATTTTCAGGCAAGTGGCCACAAATAACTTGAGCCTTCTATATTTATACAATGACAATTGTGCTTACCTAAGCAGTGATAAAGTTGCTTATATTATTAAAAGAAATCATAATATCCACATTTCAAAAGCTCTATCTTTACACAAATCCCCCAATAGTTCCCCTTCCTCCTTCCATTCCTTGGATCAGTCACCACCTAAACTTATTTTGCATTAAAAAGCACAATTTCAGCAAGACAAAAGAGATGTCTGGCCAGGCTTGTCATGTAAACAGGAAGATATATCCGCCTGCTAGCAAACATGGTTACATAGTTGTGCATGGTGAGGGGCCGAATTAAACATTTGTTGGTAAACTATACCTAGTTATTATCTCCTATCATAATTCCCTTTTAATTGCAGACAGACAAGTTCATTTTACAAAGCAGATCTTCTAGACATCTTTCTAATATATAGATCTTTGTAAGATGTAATCATTCTGAGAGCCATTTTCAAGTCTCTATCAATCCAACATAATCTCTGCATTTTCCATGTCTCTACTGATCAGATATAGCTTCTTAAAAACAGTTATGTAAGCAGGACCTACCTCTCTCCACAACTGACACAGACTTGCTCAGTGTGACTGGGTACTTCTCTAAAGATATGATTATAAGTCTCAAATTCCCAGGATTTATGGTAACATCTGGAGGATTGATAGATACAAAAAGAGGCGAAGAACATTTTATCCCTTGAAAGAGTTTTGAGAAAAATGTAGAATTATCCACAGTGACTTAGCCTGTGTGACTCCAGATGGCCTTGTCCATGACTGATGAAGTGATACAATTTTGATAATGACTATATGCAGTACAATGAAGGAATGGAGAGCTTGTATGGCATGCAAACTTGGTACAAAATATAAAGGCCACCAAATTTACCTTGTCAACCGAGAAGTGGTTTCCATTGACTTGCCACAGTAGAATCCTGTCACTGAAGCACTCATATGCTATTCCTTGTAGCAGCTACATGGCCACTGCCAGAAAGAGGTAGCACCTCTGCTAAATTATTTCTGATACATGCATGAGGATCTGAGTGCAGTCTCCAGAGAACATGTAAAAAGTCATGGGACTGTGTTCCAAGCTAATCATCCTGGTGCCTGTGAAATGGAGAAGAAAGAAACCCTGTGGCTTGACAGAGCCCCAGTCTAGCTATATTGGTAATTCCATGGTCAGCTTGAGACCATGTCACAAAATCAATACAGTAGAGAGTGACTGAGAATGATACCCAGTATTGACCTTTGACCTCCTTATTCACACCTGTGGACGTGCACCTGCAGACATATGTACCCCCACACAAACATGTACACACAAAGTACTGCGACCTTATAAGCAGACTCAAGCCTCTTTAGAAAGTTTCATGTCATTTTTTACCCTGCAACATCTCTCATACAGGACACTGTTCCTTATTTTTTGAACTTTATCTTTTTTTAGTTTTAGATTTATTATGCCCATTGTCTATCATAATGAATTTCATCTTTAAAAATAACCTCAGAATCATTATATTCATTCAGCCTCCTTGTCTTTAGGCAACAGAAATCATTTTTTTAAACTTATTTTTATAGGAGACTGGAGAGATGACGGAGAAGTTAAGAACATGTACTACTTTTGAAGAAGACCCATGTTAGATTCAAAGAACAAGATGACTCATAATCACTGGTAATTTCAGTTTCAGGGACCTAATACTCTTCCTTTTCTAGCCTCCACAGGCAACCCTACACATGCAAATACTCACACATAATTTAATAAAGACACACCCCCACATACACACGTTTACAATTTAAATTATTTTCTGGCCTTATTTTTTTTTTAACTAGGACAAAGAGGGTAAAATTATTCAATCTACTTCAAATTTCTGAAGGGGAACATTTTGCCTTGTCGATAGGAGACAAACCGCACCAGATTTAGAGGCATCTAAATCCAAGTTGACACAAGTGTCCATCATATACATTAATGTGCCTTTTGAATTGTCTTTTACTTTTCCATAATGGGTATTGCTTACAATTGTGTTGCTGCAGATTTGGTTTTACCACAGGCTTCTTTGATGCTCTGAGCTGCTTTGATTTTAATTTCTCCTCCTTTCTCAATTAGCTTCTCACCCTACATTGTTATTCTATCTTATCATTCATTTTATAACATCCATGCTCCATAAATTTGAAGAAGATAACAATGGCTGCTTAAAGTGTACTTCTTTTCCTTATAGTCACTCTATTGAAAAACATAGACTTTTGCCTTTAATTGTTGTTTTGTTTCTTTGACACAAGCTTTTTCCTTGAGTATAATAATATTGTTTTACTCTTTTAAATTTATCCTTTCCAAGTAAGACAATAGAAAACTTGTGGGTGTGCTTTGTAAATGAATATGAGGATGATCCCCCTTGTCTATATTTTGATGTCTTCTACATTTGAAAAATGAGTGCTGATTCAGCAACTAAATCCTACACCGGCAACTACTGTGGAGAGTCCAGTGGAAGTATTCCATGACTCCTGATGGATGTCAGATCCCCTTGGACTCATACACTTGACATTTTTAACTAATATATTACCCTAAACCCAGGTTGTTGGGGTATTTTCTTTCATCCTCTACCCCATATCTCAGAAAGAATGAAGAATATCATATTGGAACAAGGTCACTTGATTCTATTTCACGATGTGACTAAGAAACCTGGAATCTCCTAGTAGTATTCCTGATTTGGTTATAAAGGAGAACATTTTGTTTTATTTCTCTAGTTACATATAGTACATTTCAGTGTAGATACCTATTCCTCCACCATGCAAGGAAAGGTCCCTATAAATCTAAGTGGTACAAAGACAAGTGCTATTGTCTGGTCACCCTGGTCCCACAATTCCACTGTGGAAAAGTCTCTGGAATCTACATGCCCCATATTTAAGTTTTTTGATTCATCAATCTGAGTAATACATGTTCATGAGTCTGAACTTATAGTATCTAGGAGTTGTTTAGCTTATCTCTGCAAGACCAAGTTGCCTTCATATGAACTATATATGTATTCTTCTTTTAATTCTCAATATTATGTTCTGTTGCTCTGTAATACTAGGCAGAAATTCCATGTATGTAATTTTTTTCTTGCTTCAGAAAGGGGTGAAACGGAACACACATAGGGATTCTTTCTCTAAGTCTGGGTATGTATCAGCTTTACAGAATTCTTACCATATCTCATGTCAACCTATTTCCTTACTTTAATTTATGCATATATTTTAAGCCCTATATTTATAGAATTCTAATTTTCTGATTCTTTTAGTTGAGTATTTGCTTGTTTCTGCATGTGATTGCACACATGTGGATGACGGAGTACAATTTATGGCATTCATTTCCTCCTTCCATTGTGTATGTCCCAAGGACCAAACCAAGGTTAACTGCCTTGGCAACAAATATCTTTACCTACTGAGCTATTTCACTCTTCCTAGTATATTTCATAATTTATTGTTGCAAGCCCAATTGCTACCGCATGCCAAAAAAGGAATGTTTTCTTGCTTGTGTGTGCTACAATCTAAAGCATTTCTTTAGATTAAGACATTGTCCTCTTTAATACCCCATTATGATACATATAGTATCTGTGGGCATGCAGAAACACATATACACACATAATTTCACTGACATACACTGTCGGTGCCCAATGCCCGCACCGACACGGTACCGAGAATCAGGCGAAAGCCTGGGGGATTAAAGAAATACACACACACAGGTTATTATTAGCCATTCTTTTGTAAAAATTTTAATGATATCACTTCAATACATAAGCTTAGAGATAAAAAAATCCACAAACTCTCACCTACAAACTATATAAGAAGGTTTTTTATGTGATATAAAACTAGAGATAACTTGGAAGAAGAAATCTTAACTGAGAAAAAACTCTTCATAAGATTGTCCAATGAAAAAGCCTGTGGGCACTTTCTTGATCAATAATTTTGTTGGAGGGCCCAGCTCACTGTAGGTTGTCCCACTCCTGGGTTTATTGTTCTAGTTTTTATAAAAACACAGGCTGAGCAAGCCATAAATATAGACCAATAAACAATCTTCTTCCCATGTCTCTCTAACATTTCCTGCCTGCTTAATCACTGGGATATCTTCCCACCCTACCTGATGCAACTAGGATTTGTTTTAGTGATTTTGTGTTTTGGACTGATGGCTGCTAATGGGATCATAAAATAAGACTTAAGTTGAATCTTTCAACCTTCTAGAAAATGTGTAGAATACTTTTATTCTAATACCCTCATCTTTGAGACACAGGAGATCATATATGAAAGGTCAGAAAGATTCTGCCATAAATATAGGCATCCTGAAAGGTTAATTCTTTACAACCAATAGGTCCAAGTAAGAACTAGGTAGATAAATATTAGCAAAATGATTGTACATTGTAAGGTTAGTTTATATAAGGAAGTAGCCATGTTTGAAAGTGTCATATAATTGAGGGCCAGATAAAGTAGTCATTCAAAGAAAAAGGTGACAGAATGTATCAAAGATAAAATATGCCCAATTCGCATGAGAACAGCTTAAGAATAAGAGAATACACAGGAGTAGAGAAAGAGAGACAAAAATAGACAAAAGAAAGACAGAGAGAAGTTGAGCAAGAAAGAGAAGTTGTGCTGTGTGGCATGTGTTTACGGAAGTTTTCTGGACATGATTTTACAGATTCAGGTTCTGAGAGAACAAACTATTCACTGGGGAGAACAGAAATAGCTGGAGAATTAGAAGGATCCAGAAGATTGTAACACATTGTCCAAGTTAATGTGAGTCCAAGTAGAACAACTCACGAAGATGCCAAGAGAAACCATATTGAATCAGTCAGCTTGGAAGTTGGATTACATGGAGGCTAGAAGCTCCTAGTATTAGGTCTATAAATAGTAGAACAGAGGGAAAAAATACTCTGGCCTCAGCCTAAAGGACGTATTTGCATAGCTTGGGTAAGACTCTTATCTCATCACTTTATCTAAGAAAAGAAAAGTGACGTTCACTTAGAAAGACATACAGACAGACACACAGACAGACAGACACACACACATACACAGAGACACACAAACACACAAACATACAAACATAGAGCGGTGTGGGGAGGGAGGGAAGAAGAGAGGGAGGGAAGAAGGGAGAATGCTTGCAGTCAACCATTGAGCTGAGAACAAGGTTCCAAAAAGAGGAGTTACAGAAAGAACTGAAGTATTTGAAGAGGTTTGCCACCCCATAAGAAGAACAATATCAACCAACCAAACCCCTGCCCTCGATCTTCCATGGACTAAACAATCATCCAAAGAATACACAAGGATGAGCCTATCGCTCCATCTGCATATGAAGCAGAGGATATCCTTTTCAGGCACCAATGGGAGCAAATGCCCTTGGTCCTGTCAAGGCTTGATGCCCCAGTGTAGGGAACTGTCAGAATGGGCAGGTTCGAAGGAGTGAGTGGGTGAGTGAGGAACTGCCCTCAGAACAGGAGGCATGAGGGGAAATAATAGCCGGTTTCTAGAGGTCAAATCAGGAAAATCATATTTAAAAAATGAATTTAAAAAAATACCCTCCCCCAATGAAAGAAAAAGAAAGAGAAATGGAGAAAAAAAGAAAAACAAATGGGGGTACATGACTAAACAGATGCCGACTGGTGATGCAGCGGCGTTATTCCCATGATAGTAAAGCAGCTTCTGGGAAACCAAAGTCTTTGGGTTCCGGGGGGAGTATGGTTGCAAAGCTGAAACTTAACGGAATTGACGGAAGGGCACCACCAAGAGTGGAGCCTGCAGTTTAATTTCACTCAACACAGGAATCCTCACCCAGCCCAGACACAGACAGGATTGACAGATTGATTTTGATAGCTCTTTCTCGATTCCGTGGGTGGTGGTGCATGGCCGTTCTTAGATGGTGGAGCGATATGTCTGGTTAATTCCGATAAGGAACTAGACTCTGGCATGCTAACTAGTTACGCGACCCCCTGAGCGGTTGGCGTCCCCCAACTTCTTAGAGGGACAAGTGGCGTTCAGCCACCCGAGATTGAGCAATAACAGGTCTGTGATTCCCTTAGATGTCCGGGGCTGCATTAGGGCCACACTGACTGGCTCAGCGTGTGCCTACCCTACAAAGGCAGGCGAGGGTGACCCATTGAACCTCATTTGTGATGGAGATCGGGGATTGCAATTATTCTCTATGAACGAGGAATTCCCAGTAAGTGCTGGTCATAAGCTTGTGTTAAGTCCCTGCCCTTTGTACACACCACCCTTGGCTACTACAGATTGGATGGTTTAGTGAGGCCTAATCAGCCCATGGCCCTGTCGGAGGGCTGAGAAGAAGGTCGAACTTGACTATCTAGAGGAAGTAAAAATAACAAGGTTTCTGTAGGTGAACCGGTGGAAGAAGGATCATTAACGGAGAAGGCCGAGGGGGTGTCTGGTCCTTTCTCTGGCCTGTGTGAGTCCCTCCTCTCACCGGGAGGCGGGTCCCTGGGTCGCGGTCGCATTTGTGGCTTGTGCGGTGGCTGCAGGCCAAGTGAGCATTTCGGGAAAGGCGGGGGTCGTTAAGGAGTAGTGAGGGAAGGGTGTCAGGTCTGGTCCGTCGAGGGACCTCCTCCATTCTCTCTCTCTCCCCTGCTCTTCTGCCTATGTCCTTGCCTCCGTGTGCCCGCCTCTGCCTCCACCACTGCTGCCTCCACCGCCCGCACCTCCCTTGCCTGCTGGCCAGCCAAGGCCCTCAGCGTACCGAGGTCATTCTGCCTCTTTCTGTACTGGTTCCGTGATCTCATCTCCTATGCACCTGCCACCCCTCCACCACAGCTCTCCCCCTCTGAAGGTGCCGGGGTGTCTCTGTCGCGTGCAGGGGGTGCCTGTGCCACCGGTGTGCTCCTGCAGCCAGCCCCGCCTTCTGGGCCTCGCGTGTCCGCCCCGCTCATGTCCGGGTACCTAGCTGTCCTCTTCCAATGTGGAAGTTTTAAGACCCTGCAGGGGGGGTCGCCCTACCGCCCGTCGGTCGTCCTCAGGAGGGCTTCCCGATTCCTCCCTCCACCTGGTGCTCCCTGAGACTCAGCGGGCCCCCTCCGGCCGCCGGCGCTTCCAGAAGCGGCGGTCAGGGGCCATGTCGCGGGCCCCCTCTGGGCGCCCGTGGGGTCCGGGCCCGAGTGCCCGACTTTCCGCCCATTGGCTGGCCGCCGCTGGGTGCTGGGTTCGCGGCGTCCCATGTCCGGTGTGTCCTGCCTTTCTGTTCCCGACCCTGTCTTTTTTTCCTTTTCACATGTATCCTTTAGTTTCCCGCTGGCCGGCCTGAGGTGGAGCCGTCTCGCCATGGGCCCCTCTCTTCCAGTTCAGCAGAGGCGGGCGGGGTAGCTGGTGCTGTTGTTAGCACCCGTAGGAGTCTGCTCACACCCCAGATACTGATACGACTCTTAGCAGTGGATCAATTGGCACGTGCGTTGATGAAGAACGCAGCTAGCTGCGAGAATTAATGTGAATTGCAGGACACATTGATCATGGACACTATGAACGCACTTGAGGCCCCGGGTTCCTCCCGGGGCTACACTTGTCTGAGAGGCGCTTGAGGATCAATCACTGCCACGCCCTCTGCGGTTTCGTCGCCTGGGGGGGGGGCGTTTCGCGGCTGGGACTCTGCTCGCAGGGCCTTTCCCCTCGGCCCTCCGTCTCCCGAAGTTCAGACTGGGCGGCGTCCGGCGGTCGTCCACGCCCGGTGGGTCTGCGTGGGCCTAGATCCCCCCATCCACCGGCACCGTGGGCCGGCCACCCTTCTCGTGGTTCATTCCTGCTCGCTCCGGCACTCCTGCTCCCGTCCTCGCCCGCTCTCCCCACCGTGGGGACACATCGACGGGGGCCAGTCGGGTGCCTGGGCACGAGAGGGGCCATGTCGCCCGGGTCGTTCATCTCACCTCCTGTCTGGTGGGAGGCTGGTCCCGCCCACGGGGTCAGTGCAACCGCCGCCACGCACCCGCCAGTGCGCGCAGAGAGAGCAACCTGTGAGGGTCGGACTGGGGGTGGGGGGGGATACCGCACGCGCCGGGGCCGGTCTCAGGTACCTCTCCTCCCCCCCTCCCTCTTGTGGGGGCCATCCGCTCGGGCGCCAGCTGGCGTGACGCTGTGGCGTCCGTGCGCTGACGCGACTTGTCCCCAGGATGTGGGAGCTGGCCAGGGTAGAGAGGTCGCAGGCCCCGGCCTGGGACCCTGGAACCCTCTCGCTCTCTTCTCCTTCCGTCCGCCCGCGGCCGCGAGCGCCCTCCTTTCTTCCTACCCCTTTCGACCTCAACCTCAGATCAGACGTGGCGACCCACTGAATTTAAGCATATTAGTCAGTGGAGGAAAAGAAACTAACTAGGATTCCCTCAGTAATGGCGAGTGAACAGGGAAGAGCCCAGCGCCGAATCCCCGCCAAGTGCCGTGGCGCGTCAAATGTGGCGTATGGAAGACCCACTCCCGGGCGTCGCTCGTGGGGGCCCCAAGTCCTTCTGATTGAGGCCCAGCCCTTGGACGGTGTGAGGCCAGTAGCAGACCCAGGCGCGCTGGGCCTGGATCTTCCTGGAGTCGGGTTGCTTGGGAATGCAGCCCAAAGCGGGTGGTAAACTCCAATTAAGGCTAAATACTGGCACGAGACCGATAGCCAACAAGTACAGTAAGGAAAAGTGGAAAAGAACTTTGAAGAGAGTTCAAGAGGGCGTGAAACCGTTAAGAGGTAAATGGGTGTGGTCAGTGCAGTCCGCCCAGAGGATTCAACCCAGAGGCGCAGGTTCGGCTGTGCGGGTGATCCCGGCAGATCTTTCCCACTCCCCGTTCCTCCCGACTCCTCCATCTGCGCATTTTTCTCCCCCCTCCAAGCTTCCTGCCGTCGCTGTCCCCCTTCCTCCCAACAGGGGGGTCGGCAGGCGCTCAGGAGGTGGGCTCGGGTGCGCAGGTGCGGCCGGGGGTGGGGTTGGTGGGTGACCGCCCTTCCCCCCCTGTTCAGCGACTGGCCGCAGCCAGGCGCCCTTCCACCGTGGTGGTGCGCCAAAATCGGCTACGGGACCTCTGGGAAGGCCCTACAGGGAAGGTGACTGGGGTGGTGGTGCGGCGCAGCATCACCCGTGGGCCCCAGACCACCTCGTCCCGAGTGGTACAGCACATCCTCTCCATACAGAATACACTGACAGACAGACAGACAGACAGACAGACACACACACACACACACACGTGCGTGCACACACACACAGACATACACGCACAAATACATATTTAAGTATTTAAAATGATGTTTAAAAAAACAGTCTTCCTGTTTAACAGACGTTTAAAGGGAAGTTGGCTGACAGGACGTTTTTGTGGTTTTTTATTCTCTTTTTTACCAAATAGGAGGTAGATCTGTTGGCCCTTTTATTAAAAGCCAAAGTATTAAGTGGCGAGCCGATGTTTCAACTTTTCCCATTATGTTCCTTTCACGAAAACCAGGGAGTGTTGTTTCTTTGGCTTTTCCTTTTTGAAACAAAATGAAAGGAGCTCTACCAGTTGGCCTAGTTTCCCTGTTCCTTTTCCCTCTGCCACGGTATGCTCGATGAAATAAAGTAAATAAATGAAGATTCTAGTTATTTACTTGTTTGGGAGACCCGAACCCTCTCTCAAGACATACTTCCATCTCCCGCCTCCACACACACAAGGCCTCCTCCCTGTATGTGGGGGAAGGGGTAGGGCTGGACAGGAGCTAGCTGAGAGGGGGTGGGGTGGGGCTGGAGAATGTGCATGTCCCTGAAGGACTGTCCCAGCTGCTGCCATAGCATGCTTTGCTTCAGTGCTGAGCCAGGTGGTGCCTCTTTTTGGGGGTGGGGGGGCAAGTTTTCTGCCTGAAATCAGTGAGTGATGATTTCAGTGGGAATGTCTGATCCCTCCCTGTCCTTTCAGTGCTCTGGCTAATGGCAAATGACTGAAGAATACCTTAGACTCACACCCAGCTGTTTGGAAATGGTAGTGGAATTGATAGCACACTCTCAGGGAAAGAGGAAGACTCCCTTTGCTCACTCCCAGCCTCACCCTGCCAGCTCTGGACTTCTAAGTAAGGCTGAATCTGGACCATATTTACAGGATTTGGCATTTCTGATTCATGTTTAATGTTTAGTTAAATAAAGCTTGTGAAGGGCTGGAGAGATGGCTCCGAGGTTAAGAGCACTCACTGCTCTGCTCTTCCAGAGGTCCTGAGTTTCATTCCACAGAAACCATATAGTGGCTCACAACCCTCTGAAAAGGGATATCCCGTGTACTCTACTGCCGTGTGTATATGAAAAGGGCTTTAGTATACTCATATAAATGAAAATAAATAAATAAACCTTTAAAAGAATGAAACAAAATAAAGCTTGCAAAGAAATTGAGCATCTTAAAATGCTAGGCACATCTATCCACTCCTTTTATTTTATTTCGTGTGTGGATCACATAACCACAGAGGTGGTTCTCCTTTTATTAACCTCGATAGCACAACTGGGACAGAAGTGCAAACTATCATCTACCTATCTGGGAGTGGAGTGATTGGATACAGGGAGATGGAACATTTGCAGTTACTAAAGTTCTGCTCTCTGTTTTTTTCCTTTCCTTTTTGGATAGATATCGGGAGCTTTTTTTTTTTTTTTTTTGGACAAATTTTGTTTTCTGTGCAACATTCTGATCATAGTTTCCCATCGCAAAGCTCTTTCCAGATCCTTCCTCCCCATCCACCACCCCGTTTACCCCAGGCCTGTCCTTATATGTGGTTGATGCATACCCAGGTGAATCTCCATTGGAGAAAGCACGATATTCCCATCTCCTATGACTGTCAATGGCAGATGACTTAAATGCCAGTGACTTTGGACTTGACTCCATTTTCCCCTCTGAGAACTGGGTTTGGATCTGTTGAACGCAGGCAGGCCCTGGGTTTTGAAACAAACAAACAAACAAACAAACAAACAAACAAACAAACACACCAAAAAATATTTAAAGAAGGCAACAACTGCCTGCACGCCAAGAGACTGTTGACTCCTCTTTGGAGCTAGTACGATGTGAAACTTGCTTAATAAAGTAGAATCCACACAGCACAAAGGGAACACTTTAAGAAATTATGAGGAAGAGAGAGAGAGAGAGAGAGAGAGAGAGAGAGAGAGAGAGAGAGATCTGTTTATCTCCCTCCTCTAGTTTTTCAGACTAGAGATTTCATCTTCCTCTGTCTCTGGTGCTGGTGGCTTTACTGCTGGTTTGGGGGGATTGGGATAGGGATAGGAAGAAAAAAGTCTTGAGTGCTGATTTTAAAGCTCTCTCTCTCTCTCTCTCTCTCTCTCTCTCTCTCTCTCCCCCCTCTCCGTCTCCTTCTCCCTCTCTCCCTCTCTCTCTCTCTCTCTCTCTCTCTCTCTCTCTCTACACACACACACACACACACACACACACACACACACACACACTTCCTAGGATGAAAGAAAAAAATGAAAAGGAAGGCACCCATGGTGATGCATGACTTTGATCTCACTTTGGTCTCAGCACTGGAGAGGAAGATAGGAAGGCCTATGTAGATGCAATGTGAAGAAGGCCTATGTCAGATTAGTTAATGGCTAGGTAACTGTTACCTAGCTAGTCTGCCATTTTGTTGCAGTTACTAATATTATAAGGACACTTTCTCATTGGTTGTTTCTGCTGTTACTGCCGGAATTCATTACATATTCTGTTAGGTTCTTCTGTGTGATAACACACTCAGAAACCAAACACTGTAGAAGTCAGTCTAATGGCTTTCTTTGTTGTCTAGTTACCTGCAATAATCTTCGACCTGAACTGAACACCCAGCAGCATTTCCCAAAACCATCCATGTATAAGCTTTTATAAGCTGGACTACCAACACTTGAGCGACAGTGCAGACAGAGACTATTTGGAACCGGACTTCCATTTTGAGTTTCTGTTTGTGTTCTTGTTTTTTTTCTCCTGTCCTGTTCTGTCCTGTTCTGTCCTGTTCTGTCCTGTCCTGTCTGTCTGTCTGTCTGTCTGTCTGTCTGTCTGTCTCTCTGTCTTTCTGTCTGTAAATCCACACATATAGTTCTTTCCACGTCTTATATTTCAAAACAAAAAATGCTTGTTGTGCTTCTCATTTCATTCAAGGGTACTACTCTCCAGATCAGAGGAGCCCCCTTACAATTCTCCACAGGTAGTGATGACTGGGGTGTTCAGTTCGACTAAGCAGGAATTGTATGGTTGCTGCCATTATGCTTGATCTTACCCAAGGTAGGGTTTCGGGGCATGGTTGCCAAGATGGCAAACAACAGACAGTGATTGAAGAGATGGAACAATAACCTACAATTCTCCCTCTATGTCACTGTTTCTCTGTCACTCTCTGTCTCTCTTCCCTCCTTCCCTCCCTCCTCTCTCAGACCTGAATGAACATTGGATCTAAAGTAAATGTACAGTGAAAAGAAGCCAGGTCGGTGCTGCATGTCTTTTATTGCATCACTTGAGTGGTGTAGGTGGGTAGAACCCTGTGAGCAGGCTGCAGACCTGATCCAGGTACTGATTTCCAGGGCTTATGTGCAAAGACCCCTGACTCAACTAAAGAAATGAGGAGGAAGTTAAAGAAACAGATACAATTAACTTGGAATAAACCAAACAAACTAAGGAAAAGGAAAGGCAATATTGGGGTGGCCTGGCTTACAGAGGAGGGGCAAACATTTATTTGCCAGTGCCTCCTCAGTTGAATACACACACACACACACACACACACACACACACACACATATACACACACACACACACACACACACAGAGAGAGAGAGAGAGAGAGAGAGAGAGAGAGAGAGAGAGAGAGAGAGAGAGCAATAAATCAGTTAATCTGTTTGTCTTCCTCCCCTAGGTTTTCAGACAGGGTTTCTCTATGAATTCCTGTGTAGATTGATGGCTCAGAGGGCAAAACTGCTGGCTCTTAAATGTCTAGGGAAAACATGAAGTCCATTCATATATATGAATATGTATGTGAATGTGTATACACTCAGGTATCCTTTATTTTATTAGCTTATTTTGAATATAATTTCCATGCTAATCAAAAAGAGGAAATTTTCTTTGGCATCGGATTCTTCTTGAACAAAAAATGGATATAAATAAATACATATTCAGATATTATGTCTAATACTGAGAAGATATTCCCAGATATGGTGTTAATCCATCATAGTCCGTGTGTGGACACAAAACAGACTTAGTAAGAATTATGGCAAGTGGATTTTAAAAACTTATATAGGGTTATTAAGAGCAGTAGTAACATTTTTTAACTTGATATTTTATATATTTACATTGCAAATGTTATTCCCTTGCCGAGTTACCCACTCTCCCACAACCCACCCCCTGCTTCCATGAGGATGCTTTTCCTCCCATCCACCCACTCGCACCTCAGTAGCATACCATTCCCCTGCACTGGAGAAAGGAACATTCACAGGACCAACGACTTCTCCTCCTATTGATGCCAGACAATGCCATCATCTTCTCCATATGCAACTGAAGCATTAGGCTTTTACATGAGTACTATTTGGTTAGTAGTTTAATCCCTGGGAGCACTGGTTGGTTGATATTGTTGTTCTTCCTATGGGTTTGCAAACTGTTTCACTCTTTCATCGGAGTCCCCATGGAGTCCGATGGTTAGCTTCAAGCATGCTTGTCTCTATCAGTGAGGTTCTGGCAGAGTCTCTCAGGAGACAATCCACATGAAGCTCCCATCAATAAGGACTTCTTGGCATCAGCAATACTGACTAGGTTTGGTGGCAGCATATGTGATAGATCCCCAGATGGGGCAGCATCTAGAAGGCCTTTCCTTAAGTTTCTGCTCCACTGAGTCCCTATATTCCCCTCCCTCTTGAGTATTTTGTTCCCCCTTCTAGGAAGGACTGAAGTGTACACATTTTGTTGTTCTTCCTTCTTGAGCATCCTATGGTCTATGAATTGTATCTTGGGTATTCCAAGCTTTGGATTAGTATCTACTAACTGTGTTAATTCACTCAGGATGATATTTCCTAGTTCTATCCATTTGCCTAGGAATTTCATGAAGTCATTGTTTTTGAAAGCTGAGTAGTACTTCATTGTGTAAATATGCCACATTTTCTGTATCCATTCCTCTGTTGAAGAGTATCTGGGTTCCAGCTTCTGGCTGGAGGGCCTTTGCACGAGAACTCTTCCAGTCTGATGTCTCTCAGACATGCTCAAAAGTTTTTGGCCTGGGTGATTCTAGAATCCCATAAATCTGGATATAATATTTTGTGTAAAATTATGAAAGCATTTTAATTAAATTAAAATATAGCAAAAGTTAAAATTATGGATAAACTCTCTTCCAGCTTAATCTTTTCTTGGTTATTATCAGTATATAAGATACATACTGGGTGACAACAGCAAATTAAGAATTATCCTGCAGTCCCTTAACCATTTTCTATGTATCTGTGGTGTTGTGTGTTGTAAGAATGTTGGTGGATGTGAGTGTGTGGTGCATGCCTGTAACTGTGTGGCTTTACCCATCTGTACATGTGTTTTTGGAGTTCTGAGAAGGATTTCAAGTGTCTTCTTTAGTGCTGTTCACTCTTCTTGACATAAGTTCTCTTGTTGAACTAGAAATTCAGTGTGGGATTGGAGAACTGGTCAGCAAGCCCTCAGGATTCAGAGGTAATAGTTATGTGTAGCTATCCCCTATGCCTGGCATTATGTATACATGCTGAATATTCACACCCAAGTCCATATGTTTCTACCCTCTGAGCAATTTCCCAGTCCTAGAGTGATGAATGTTTGCTTAAGATTTGATAACAGACCTTAATTGTTTTCTGTTTTTGCTTTTGTTTGTAACTTTCCATAGTTAACAAGCAGATGGATATTATAAAAGACACCTGAATAGACCAGAAAATAAAAATAGGAGTAGATGCATTACAAGCAATTCTATAAAACCGTATTTTGCATACTTACCTTGTGAAGCACAGTTTATTTCTGGATTTGCCTGTTATATAGACAGCATAGTTTGATATAAGGACAGTTTAGACTCTTTAAATAGAAAAGGAATAATTTCTCTTGAAATAGTATAGAGAATGTGATACTTTATCACATGAGAATTAATAGCCTTCAGCAGAGGAAATGAGGGAGAAATGTGTATATACCTTTTGCAGCACAGTCTCTGGAATAAAACAAACAGGGACATTTAAATAAATATATAGCAGTATTTAAGACTTCATTTCTCTTCCAATATTTGCAATTACATAGTCAAACATTATATCTTGGAGTCATAGATCACTGTGCTATCTAGGATTGCACGATGAAGATGGCATAGTGGCAGTATAGCAAAATAACTGATAGGAAAAGCAGAGCAGTCACCCCATTAGGATGCATATGAATTGCATTTCCTCCCTGCTGGGAACTAAGCAAAAATGGGTGAAACTGTACAAGAACCTCTGTAGTAATTTGGTGTCTTGGGGTTATGTCCTGAGGATATACAGCTGGAGCACATGGTGTTCAATTTATTTTTAGTTTGTCTGATTTAAAATGTGATTGCTGTTAGTAAACATTTTTGTGATGATTAGTTGAAATTTATTTGCTCTTTATTAGAAATTGTAGAATCATATTTATAATTTGCAGTCCTGGAGGTACTGGTGGTTGTACATGGGGAACAACTAAGTCAGCAAATGATTAAGTCAGACAATGCTGATGAAAAGAACATGGATACCACAGTTACAGCTGCCTAAGAACTGATAACCACAACCTAAGGGAAGAGTCTCTTCCCTCAACCTTGACTCCTTTAAGACATTGGCTTCAGCATCAGACAGGCCTTGACAAGTGTGATCCTGGGTAAGGGCATAGAACTAGTGTTCCAGTTATTCTTTTGTCCAGGTCTTTCAGACAGCCTAGGGCAGTCCTGGCTCCGCACATTAATAGGTACTTCATAGCATTCATAAGACTTTCCAGCTGGATGTGACTTTTGAATTTCTTTCATAAGCAGGGAAGTATTAGATCACAGTCCTGTCCAACTGGCTGCTTTCCTCAAACCTGCCATCCCCTTTGTAACCTCTCAATATAATTGATAAGCAACATATTCTGTGGTCTTGTAGTCTCTCTGTCCCTTGCATCTGATTCCCAGTCCCCAAAAACCTTTAATGGTAAATCTGTCTCCACCTTTTTTCTTTCTGTGATTCATCTATTAGTCTAGATCACAAGGTATATATCCTACCCCAAGAAATCATACGATTGAGAAACACCAAAATCCTATAATTTCTTGGAAATTAAAAATCCTCACTCTCCTATCTTTGTCTTCAGTATCCCATCATGATTATATGTGGCTATGATGCAATAAATCACCTCATACTCAAGGACTTAAGCATGTTTTCCCTTCAGGACACTCGACGCACAATATATGTGCTGCAGTAAAAATAAAAACAACAAAACAAAAAACCCGACAGAACTGGTTTTCAGTTATACCCTAGCTGTCTTACTCTCTTAATATTTCTGGTGCCATTGGAAATAGCAATAATTTATCTCAGTGGCTCCATGCTGCCCCCATCTACTTGCTGACACACTATTCTTTCCAACAGGACACCCTGTCAGGCTGCTCCTCCCTCATCCACAGCCCTCTTGGTTGGCTTTCCACCACGCCAGGCAAACACATCCCAATTCTTTGGTAGGCACATGCATCTGGCCACCATACACTCTCTTTAACTCAATTAAGTTGCCTTATGAAAGAACACATCAAACAATATTTTCTGATGCAATTGATAAGATATAATTTGCCAATCTAGATGGCACAGAATCCTGTACACACCCATCCCATGAGAATAGTCATAACAACCTGTAATATGTACAGAGAGGCATCAAAACATCTACTGCCATGTTCTCTGTGCTCTCACATTCTCACTCTGGCTTCCTCTGCCTCTCTAAAACTTTTCTCCCACCCATCCTTTCTTCTTATCCAATGACAGGCCTGGTTCTGTCCTGTACCTCACTTCACCTTAATAATGACATCATTCTACTCTTTTACCCTTTTAATTAAAAAAAAAAAAAACAGAAACTTTTTTTTCTCAAATATAAGTTGAGCACAACTATTATCATTCTGTAATTTAAAAGTATAAGATGTACCTAACACCCATCCCAACTTTTATTAGTTAAACAGAACATTTAGATATATTTTAGCTTTTAAAAGGCTAAAAATCTGTTATATCCTGGCTAGCTTATGTATTATGTGATAACTAGCTAATTAAATATGTATTCTCAGATTCGGTTTTCCAGAATTTTATTGAGTATTTTTGCATCGATATACATAAGGGAAATTGGTCTGAAGTTCTCTTTCTTTGTTGGGTCTTCGTGTGGTTTAGGTATAAGAGTAATTGTGGCTTCATAGAAGGAATTCGGGAGTGATCCATCTGTTTCAATTTTGTGGAATAGTTTGGATAATATTGGTATGAGGTCTTCTATGAAGGTCTGATAGAATTCTGCACTAAACCTGTCTGGACCTGGGGTCTTTTTGGTTGGGAGAGCTTTAATGACTGCTTCTATTTCCTTAGGAGTTATGGGATTGTTTAACTGGTTTATCTGTTCCTGATTTAACTTCGGTACCTGGTATCTGTCTAGGAAATTGTCCATTTCCTGCAGATTTTCATGTTTTGTTGAATATAGGGTTTTATAGTAAGATCTGATGATTTTTTCAATTTCCTCTGAATCTGTAGTTATGTCTTCCTTTTCATTTCTGATTTTGTTAATTTGGACACACTCTCTGTGTCCTCTCATTAGTCTGGCTAAGGGTTTATCTATCTTGTTCATTTTCTCAAAGAACCAACTTTTGGTTCTGTTGATTCTTTCTATGGTCCTTTTTGTTTCTACTTGGTTGATTTCAGCTCTGAGTTTGATTATTTCCTGCCTTCTACTCCTCCTGGGTGTATTTGCTTCTTTTTGTTCTAGAGCTTTTAGGTGTGTTGTCTGGCAAACTGAATCCAAGAGCCCATCAAAACAATCATCCAACATGATCAATTAGGCTTCATCCCAGGCATGCGGAAAACCATCAACGTGATCCATTATATAAACAAACTGAAAGAACAAAACAACATGATCATTTCATTAGATGCTGAGAAACCATTTGACAAAATACAACACCCCTTCATGATAAAAGTCCTGGAAAGAATAGGAATTCAAGGCCCATACCTAAACATAGTAAAAGCCATATACAGCAAAGTAGTTGCTAACATTAAACTTAATGGAGAGAAACTTCAACTAATCCCACTAAAATCAGGGACTAGACAAGGCTGCCCACTCTTTCCCTACTTATTCAATATAGTTCTTGAAGTTCTAGCCAGAGCAATCAGACAACAAAAGGAGGGCAAGGGGATACAGATCGGAAAAGAAAAAGTCAAAATATCACTATTTGCAGATGATATGATAGTATATTTAAGTGATCCCAAAAGTTCCACCAGAGAACTACTAAAGCTGATAAACAACTTCAGCAAAGTGGCTGGGTATAAAATTAACCCAAATAAATCAGTAGCCTTCCTCTACACAAAAGAGAAACAAGCCGAGAAAGAAATTAGGGAAACGACACCCTTCATAATAGACCCAAATAATATAAAGTATCTCGGTGTGAATTTAACCAAACAAGTAAAAGATCTGTACAATAAGAAGTTCAAGACTCTGAAGAAAGAAATTGAAGAAGACCTCAGAAGATGGAAAGATCTCCCATGCTCATGGATTGGCAGGATTAATATAGTAAAAATGGCCATTCTACCAAAAGCGATCTACAGATTTTTTGCAATCCCCATCAAAATACCAATCCAATACTTCAAAGAGTTAGACAGAACAATTTGCAAATTCATCTGGAATAACAAAAAACCCAGGATAGCTAAAATTATCCTCAACAATAAAAGGACTTCAGGGGGAATCACTATCCCTGAACTCAAGCAGTATTACAGAGCAATAGTGATAAAAACTGCACGGTATTGGTACAGAGACAGACAGATAGACCAATGGAATAGAATTGAAGACCCAGAAATGAACCCACTCACCTATGGGCATTTGATTTTTGACAAAGGAGCCAAAACCATCAAATGGAAAAAAGATAGCATTTTCAGCAAATGGTGCTGGTTCAACTGGAGGTCAACATGTAGAAGAATGCAGATCGATCCATGTTTATCACCCTGTACAAAGCTTAAGTCCAAGTGGATCAAGGACCTCCACATCAAACCAGACACACTCAAACTAATAGAAGAAAAACTAGGGCAGCATCTCGAACACATGGGCACGGGAAAAAATTTCCTGAAGAAAACACCAATGGCTTATGCTCTAAGACCAAGAATCGATAAATGGGATCTCATAAATCTGCAAAGCTTCTGTAAGGCAAAGGACACTGTGGTTAGGACAAAACGACAACCAACAGATTGGGAAAAGATCTTTACCAATCCTACAACAGATAGAGGCCTAATATCCAAAATATACAAAGAACTCAAGAAGTTAGACCGCAGGGAGACAAATAACCCTATTAAAAATGGGGTTCAGAGTGAAATAAAGAATTCACAGCTGAGGAATGCCGAATGGCTGAGAAACACCTAAAGAAATGTTCAACATCTTTAGTCATAAGGGAAATGCAAATCAAAACAACCCTGAGATTTCACCTCACACCAGTGAGAATGGCTAAGATCAAAAACTCAGGTGACAGCAAATGCTGGAGAGGATGTCGAGAAAGAGGAACACTCCTCCATTGTTGGTGGGATTGCAGACTGGTACAACCACTTTGGAAATCAGTATGGAGGTTCCTCAGAAAATTGGACATTGAACTGCCTGAGGATCCAGCTATACCTCTCTTGGGCATATACCCAAACGATGCCCCAACATATAAAAAAGACACGTGCTCCACTATGTTCATCGCAGCCTTATTTATAATAGCCAGAAGCTGGAAAGAACCCAGATGCCCTTCAACAGAGGAATGGATACAGAAAATGTTGTAATCTACACAATGGAATATTACTCAGGTATCAAAAACAACGACTTATGCAATTCGTAGGCAAATGGTTGGAATTGGAAAATATCAACCTGAGTGAGGTAACCCAATCACAGAAAAACACACATGGTATGCACTCATTGATAAGTGGCTATTAGCCCAAATACTTGAATAACCCTAGATACGTAGAACAAATGAAACTCAAGACGGATGATCAAAATGTGAATGTTTCACTCCTTCTTTAAAAGGGGAATAAGAATACCCTTGGCATGGAATAGAGAGGCGAAGATTAAAACAGACACAGAAGGAACACCCATTCAGAGCCTGCCCCACATGTGGCCCATACATATACAGCCATCCTATTAGACAAGATGAATGATGCAAAGAAGTGCAGGCTGACAGGAGCCGGATGTCGATCGTTCCTGAGAGACACAGCCAGAATACAGCAAATACAGAGGCGAATGCCAGCAGCAAACCACTGAACTGAGAACGGGACCCCCGTTGAAGGAATCAGAGAAAGAAGAGGAAGAGCTTGAACGACCTCGAGACCCCTTATGAACAACAATGCCAAGCAACCAGAGCTTCCAGGGACTAAGCGACTACCTAAAGACTATACATGGACTGACCCTGGACTCTGACCTCATAGGTAGCAATGAATATTCTAGTAAGATCACCAGTGGGAGGGGAAGCCCTTAGTCCTGCTAAGACTGAACCCCCAGTGAACTAGATTGTTGGGAGGAGGGCGGCAATGCGGGGAGGATGGGGAGGGGAACAGCCATAAAGAAGGGGAGGGGGAGGGATAAGGGGGATGTTTGCCCGGAAACTGGGAAAGGGAATAACACTCGAAATGTAAATAAGAAATACTCAAGTTAATAAAAAAATATATATATATATTCTCATACTTAAATAGTCTGAGTGGGTTATAAGATTATACTAAGTTTTCAACCCCGCCAGTAATCTGAGAATGATCCATATATCTGTAAATATAGGAAACGTAGCATGGCTTCTAGAACTGAGATAGGTTATAGAGACAATTTTCTATTTGCACAGTCCCCTGTGAGCAACACGTGAGAGCAAGTCTTCAGGCTTCTGGCCTAGGATCATCAGACAGACTTTTGAAACACTGAATTTTGAACGGCTAATCTTTCTGGCTTGGCAGAAATTTTCAGCCAACTTATTCTGCAATGTTTCCTTTTCTGGACAGTAATTAGTCTGTAGAAGCATTGGAGCAATTTTTGCATATTGCTTGTCTGCCACAATAAATCACCTCACGTGGAGGTGGAGATTTTCAGTTTCTTCTTTGAATATACCAAAGGGGAGCTGGTGGGAGTGGACATGTCTCAATAAAAGTTAAAGAACATTAAATGTCATATTTTGTGGACTTCTGGTGTTTTTTAGAAACCATCTAACTATATAAGTAATCTGAACTGTTGTCGATTAATTATCTTAATAAATTATCTTGAAAGCATTCTAACAATAAACCTAGAGACATGATTTTGCTATTTGACCTTAAACTCACGTGCTTAATCATCTCAGCTTCATTTTTTAATAGCAGAAAAGGACTGGGTATAAGCCATCTATGCTGAAATGTGTTGTATAGGCACAATACGTGTACATCAGAGTAACAATATTAATTTTAAATCAATGAGAAATTTATATTAAAGAAAATCTTAAAAATCTAAATTTGTATCAAATAAATTCTGTGCCAATGTAAAAGATCATAATTTTAGTTTAGTAATATTTATAAAAATAATTATGTACAGCTTGAAGAAACCATTGAAGAGTTTTTGCCCCAATTCCCTGGACTTTGGGGGACTAAAAGTAGTTATTCTAAGGTTGTTTTTCTGAGGAATTTAGAAATGCATATAATTCAACAGGGAGGAATTACCTCAAACTGATTATACGTAATCTCAGTTGGTGAAAAACCTTGTATTTGTTAATAAGCTAAAGTTATAATCTTTTACATTTGAAAGTATATTATAATACATTACATTCTCTCCCATGATCTCTTACAATGATCTCTTAAACAGTGAAGAAAATTTGTACATCTTTTAAACTCATCTATTATTTCTAGCTTTATGTATATAAGCCTTTTAGAATTTGTCTATAGATATTCTATCTTCTGTTAATTAAGTAAACATTTGTCCTTTCATACTTTTCTTTATTTTTATATAAAGAAATATACTTGAATGCACTCTACATTCTCTTTACCAAATCTCACCAGATTTCCTATAATACATCTCCTGACACCATGTCTTCATCTGTTTACCTTTTAGATCTCATCAAAGAAGCAAAACCTAGTGTCACTCGTGAAGGGAATCTATTGAAGCACAAGCAAATTACCAAGGCAATACCCCCCCCCCAAAATGAATGATTCTTCATTCACCAGTAGCCATCAAATGCCAAAATCCCCTCAATATGGCATTGTCAAGGATTGCACACACCATCTAAGCCCTGACTCTAACTGGCTTGATCATGTGAAAGTATTGTGTTAACACAGGTGCTGTGGGTTCATGAGTGTGATAACCATGAGCTGTCCAGAGGACAGCTTTTCATTCTCTGTACCGAACAGCTATCACAATTTTCTTGATACAATAGAGATCAATTCAATGTTCATTGCAAGAAGGCAGGAACATACTCATCTAATTATGATGGAGATGTTATTAAAAATTTTAGTTTCTAAATGCTTTTAATTTATGTAAAATTCCAGAAAATTTTATTTCTGTTTATGGTCTGAAACATCTTCCTTTCATTCATAACAAACACAATGATAGTTCTAACTTTTGAAATGACATTATAATATAATGTATATGTATCAAACTTTTCTAAATTTGTGTGCATGTGTATCCCATTTTTAAGAGTATTACGTTTTTTTAATGTTTTCTAGCTGTATTAATACGATCATAAGATTTTCTTTTTAAGTAAAATAACTTATGCATTATTTTACTAACATAGTCTTAATTTTATATCTCAAATATTATTTTCTATTGAATACATAGATGAATTTTACTTGTTAACATTTGGTTGATCAATTAGTTCCTTGTTTATTAAATTGTAAATTTATACTTTTGTGTTGAAACTAACTTTTGTAAAGTTTGCATACATAATTTTCATATTTATTCAGTTGATATCACATGATTCATAAAATTCTTTCTCTTCAAATAACTACAACATAGATTTTGATTAGTTTAATGAACAAAGACTATTAAATGGACCTGTAGAAATTATTGATTTGAATATTGATTTGAATAACTATAGAGAATAATTTGATATTAAATACTGGGTAGGAGTGTGGGACTGCATTTTAACTATCTGAATTATGCTGTTTCAAGGTGCCTTTTTTTATAGATATGTACAGCATTAACATGACTTATATTCAAATCATTGTTCTTTGTCCTTCATTTTCTTTTTGACTTTTTTTAGTTTTTCATATTTTAAAGCAGTTTTAAATATTTGCTTCATGCATCTGTACATGTGTGCACAAATGAGTACAGGTACTTGCAAAATGTAGGAGAGGGTACCCAATTTCCAAAGCTCGATTGAACAAGTAGTAATGACCCACCAAGTATAGATACTGGACACTGAACTTAGGTTCTCTACTAGAGACCAAGGAAAACCCATGAACCTTTTCTATAGGTCCTGATCTTAACTTTTGTTAAAGGTTTACTTCTGTGTGGTTTTCTTATTCACGAAAACAACTTTGTCAAATTTGATACAAACAATTTTGTGTAAATATTCATCTTTAATTAATTGAGATTCAAAAATTTGGACTGTATTTCCTATTGATTTTAGTAAGATGATATCATACTGATATATACTATCAGAAAATCTTGTCTGAAGTCACCATGACTGAAAATAGGAATAGAGAAGGCTTAAAAAATTGTACTTCATTAAAGGTTGACATGTCCACCATTCCTCTCATTAAAGTAAGCTCATATGTGGGAAAAGATACTTCAAATCAATCAGTTGAGGATTTGCGTTATTCTTATACTATCAACTCAGCACATTTACATTCTACCACTGTGAGCAAAATCCCTCCCCAGGTGACTGCCATGTGGTTATTATCATTGTCTTTTTGAATTTTGCTGTACATATGGCTAGTTTGAAAAATTTGAAACTTAATGAGGCTTGAATGGACTAAGAAAGAATCACCAGTGTTTCATTTGCTCAGTCCTTTTTTTTTCCCCTTTGCAACACCTCGAATTGCCTTTATTTCAGTATGCATCCACATTTCAACATTTAGTGGTCCTGAACAGAGTGGGGAGCTTGTCAATGAGCCAGGAGCCAGGCCCACCTATCTGCAAATGATCTGTGAACATGGTGACACAGAGCTCCTCTGGGTGTCTGCCCAGGGTCTGAGGAGCAACACTGAAACCCGAGTTGGCAGAGTCAGGGCCTCCTGCTCCAGCTGTCAGGCTCCACTCCAGACTCGATGGGTGATCAGGGTGACTGAGAGCCCTGTTCAAACCTCTTCAACTTGTAAAAACAAAGCAATTATGGGAAAAGGAACCAACTCAGAACCTCTGCACCGAGGACTCACCACATGGCCTTTCTCTAGGCATATATCCAAAGACCCTGAGCTGTGGCCCATCTGAGTCGCCCTGTGACTGCTCTGTTCACCTCTAGACCTGAGCTCAAAGCTCAAGAGCTGATGGTGGTGGCAGGGTCACGGACCCAGCGCTCCCTTCCCAGGCTGGTGGCAGGTGAACAAGTGTGGTCCAGAGCTAAGGGAGGGAGGCCAGGCTTTTTCAACCTCATCTGATGGCTTCTGGCCACAGCAAGTGTTGGGTGGTGATGGACAACAAGGGACTTGAGGAGGGGAAAGCAGCACCCCTTGATAAAGGTGGGGAGACTGGAAGCTCTGAATTCCTCACCCACGGCCAATTTCAGGGGAAGGGAGGTTACAATCTAAGGTTTGACCAAGGGTGTGAGTGGAGGAGTGGGGACCATGGCTTGGATGGGGCAATCACTTAAGACATAAGAAAGCATAGGTACACCCAGAGCACCCCAAGCCTAGTGGTGGTCAGTCCCACGGCTGCTACCTGAAACCTCCCCATCTATTCTAAGGGCCACCACACAGCTGTGGCAGAGGGCGGGGAGGGCAAAGACATACCCAGGCCAAGTGCCAGCAGCAGGTGATTGTGTGAGACGTGTCTCTCCACAGTTGCATTAGCTGTGCCCATCGCTCCCAAAGGAAACTGATTTCAACACACCTTATTGATCGCATAAGTTCAACCAGGCAGACAGCGGTTATACTGGACAGATGATATTACACAGCACAACTTAGGTCCTCAATGTCCTCTAGACCCTAGCTAACTGTGCTGTTGCCTACTCCTTTCTGGCCTTCTTCCAGCTCTTCCAACAGTCGAAGATCTCGAAGGACTTTTTCTCTTGAGCCTGGGGTGGCTGCCATCTTGTGTCGCTATCGCTCGAAGTCAGTCCTTCCTTTCTTCCTCTACCCCTAGGTCCCTAGCTCTCTCTCTCTCTCTCTCTCTCTCTCTCTCTCTCTCTCTCTCTCTCTCTCTCTTTCTCTCTGTACCACAGGATCTCATAAACACCAGACTTGCCTGAAGCTCACTATGTATCCAGTGACGACTTTGAATGTCTGATATTCATCAATAAATTATAGATACGAACAACCATGCCTGATCTTGTACAGTTTTGGAACTCATCCAAGGGTGTCTTCCAAAATGGCATGTAGCCTGTCAAATGAGCAACTTACCAAATCTCTTCCTGTTTCTTCCTTATTCCCTTCCTTCCTTCCTTCCTTCCTTCCTTCCTTCCTTCCTTCCTTCCTTCCTTCCATGCTTTCTTCCTTCCCTTCTTTTATTTTCCTTCTGTTCTTTGTGTTCAGGCATTTTGTTTTCATTTTGATTTTGAAGTTAAAAGCTATTACTGAAGTTTTCACTTCTTGAAACCAGAAAGCATGAGCTGTAGAGCATTTAGACTTTCATACGTAGAAATCACTGTGTACCTATAGCAAAAACTATATACATTAAAGGTGACAGAAGCATTTTTGTCTCAAAGTACTGGCTCTCTTCTTCAATTATTGTTAGAAACTTTTATTATTATTAATAGTCCACATCATCTAATATGTATACCATGAACATCTGCATTTTGAAAATGACAAAGGGGTATAAATTGCATTTCCAATGCAGTAACACAGAAACAAGCATTTTTCTAATATTCTCATTCTAGAGTTAATATTTTATTTATCATGCAAATGTATTTTAGAGAAATTCATTAAGGATTCTCCTCTTGCTTAATTGTAGGAGACATTATCAAAACTTCTGAGAAAAAAGGAATTCCAATGTGATTGTATTTAATATCTTAAAGTTGAAATTGGTACAAAAAACAACACTAGGATGAATTTTTTTATAACTTCTGATTTCCTTAAATAGGCATGAGATTAGACATGGCTTGTGTCATTCTTAGAAGTTCTTACAAGAAAGTAACAGGAGAATTCTTTTGGAGCTTCCATAATTCATGTCATTATTTGAAGAAGATGCTTATCAGTTTTATCTGAGGTTACTGTCTAGGTAGGTGTTTCCAGGATCTTTTCATCTTATTACAAGAAGTCACAGAGAGCAATGTGACAAAGAAACTTTATTCAAAAGGAAAGTGAGAAACACTGGTATTCAGTGTAGCTTTAATTTGTGGACCTCTCAAGAAGGAGGAATTGTTTACTCAGAGTTCAGTGTGGATATTTCTGTTTTGATTGGCTTTTTTTTGATTAGGCAAGCCTTAATTAACTGTGAACATCAGTTTCCATGGTGCATTTGATTTAATCAAATGAATATTCATTATCACTAGGTATATGACATTAAACAGGATGATTCCCTTGAAAATTGTTCCAGAGGATTCAATACGACTTACTGAGTATATATTCTAAACTGTCTCATGCCAGTTGAAACAGATTTCTACCTCCCGTATGTGGATATGCTCTTGAATACTTTTGAATGGAAGTTGATCATAAAAGAGAAGTTTATAAACAATGTTATGTGCAGGGAGTCTTAGTCCATTGTTTGATACGTATACAGCTTCATGCAGGTGAGATGAGGTGAGCAACTTCATTGTTAGGTATATTTCTGGAAGGTAGATTTTTATGCAGCGTAAGTCAAGTGAAGTCCCAGGTTGAAGTGCTTTTCCCATACCTATATGCCTCATTTAAGGAATTTTAGTGCTTTTGCTTGTATCGTTACTTAGGATACAGTACAGCTCACTGTTTCTTTGATGTTTGCTCAGACTCAGCTCAGTCAGTGACTGCATCTCAGTAGCTGCTGGACTTATTTGGCTCTTTTCTTTGTCTTCCAATTTAATGGTAAATTCTTCAAGGATCAAACAATTGGGTCATTCTATGAATATTAATACAACTAGTCATAAGCCCTTATCAAATGATATCCAAGTCTCCTATGCTGACATAAAATGGAATTGTCACTCCAGAGGCTTGCTGAGCTTCAATATGAACTTCTAACTTCATGATGAGTAAATAACCTTCATCAATTGCTTATAAGAAATTCATTTAAATTTTGACAATTATGTTGGGCCAGCAAGAGGGAAAAAGGACTTGCAGAACAAGCTTAACACCCTCACTTTAAACATAGGAATCCATAGATAATGACCCATTACAGGAATTGGCCATCTGGCCTATAAACATGCTGTGGAATCAGAAGACCTATGTGAACACACACACATGCAACACACACACACACACACACACACACACACACACACACCCCAAAAATAATAATCTAATGTTTTTTAAATTTTCTAATATTAATATGTCATGCCCTTTCTTTATTCTGACAACTGATTTATTTTACATATGTGGATTCATGGTCCACAAAATAGTATTCATGATCAATGGGAATTATAAAGGTCAAGGGAAATTTTCATGAGTTCAAGGTTATAAATTTTTAATTTAATATTCCTCAGTACATGACCACCAAGAATAGTGTATGTGATATGGTGTGCGTGTGTGGGTGTGTGAGTCTGTCTGTCTGTCTGTCTGTCTGTCTGTCTGTCTATGTCTTCATGCCTATGTGTTCAAGCAGAAGACAAAGTAAATAGTATCCTCTTTTATAATTTTCTACACAATTTTCTCAATTCAAAGCCTTTCACTCGTACTGATGCTATCTTGCTATGCACACGCTCCAGAAATTCTTTCCTTGTCATCATAGCACTGGGGTTATAGCTGTATACAACCATGACTGTTTTAAAGTATGGGCACAGAAATTTGAATTCTCTTCTTTCTGCAGCAAATTCTTTCCCACACTAGGTTATCTCTTATCATCACTTCTGAGTAATTTTGAAGATTGCTATTTTCACTCTCTGTAAATTTGGTAAATTATATTTACAGTCAGGATTTGGAATTTCTATGGTCTGATAATAAAACCAACCCCATGTTGACTAAGAGCTTTTAGAATGTGGCCATTGCTATTTACTTTTCATAATTTCAAATGTCTCCTCCTAAACAGAAACCAATGTGTTTTGATAATCATAATTTAGAATGTTTCCAACTGATTTAATATGTTACTTCAAATTGTTAACTCATTTCTTTTTTTGTATCATGACATGATTTGGGCTTCTGGAAATAGTAAGTTCAAGCAGAAATAAAAGTTTAGACATACTGTATCTACACAGCTAAGGCTTAAGCAGCCAACAAGCATTTCTCTAACTGACATGTTTACAAAAGTGTCCTGTGAAAAAATAAACTAAAACGTTAGAAATATTGCTAGTTCAACACTCTGGGTACAAGTAGTTGAAATGACTGATCTTCTCTGTCAGACTGAGGATTTCCTCCTGATGTACTGCAGTGTCAGCAATCAATGTTGTCTCTTTTCTCTTGATCCATCTAACTCCAGATACCTGATCTAACTGAAGTGGTGATTTGAAATATTGCTGCATTCACTGGCCATTTCAGTATTGAAAGAACTGGAAATGGTATCTAAAAGGAGAAGACTCAAACTGAGCAAAGCATACTCTAGCTAATGCTACAAGGTAACATGGTGATCAACATAGTTCATTCCTGACAGACCTGTGTTTCATCTGTGGATGTCTAAAAGATATAACACTGTGAAAATCTACATATTCTTAGAGATGTAACATTCCTCCTCTGTTCACTGTGAGGATAAAACTAAATTGATCATGCAGTAGTCGTAGTGGGAACTATGTCAAACTAATAATCATACATGATAGCAATTGTTATTTGGACTCTCTTCTTGATGCTGTTCTTTCACAGCAAGTCTGTTATCAATTAGTATTCAAAATATATCTGAAAAGAATGCCTCTACTGAAAACAGTTGCTTATCTAAAACCTAAGAGAATACATATTCTATGAAACTCCACATGACTTTTCCTCCTCCTCTTCTTCTTCTTCCTCTTCCTCTTCCTCTTCCTCTTCTTCTTCTTCTTCTTCTTCTTCTTCTTCTTCTTCTTCTTCTTCTTCTTCTTCTTCTTCTTCTTCTTCTTCTTCTTCTTCTCCTCCTCCTCCTCCTCCTCCTCCTCCTCCTTCTTCATTCTTCCTGTACCTCCACCCTCCTCCTCCCCTCCTCCTCTTCCTGCTCTCTGTCTCTGTCTCTGTCTCTGTCTCTCTCTCTCTCACACACACACACACACACACACACACACACACACACACACACACTTGCCCTTTCTTAGAAGATCTAGGGTAAGGCAAGCCTCAAACTCCTTATGTATGATAAAAACTTATCCTGAGTTCTGGGATGAACAGCTCAAGTCATTATATCTGGTTAAGTTATAGAAGAATGTATATCAGTGCCTTGTACATGCTAGGGATGCATTGTTCTAAAGTTTATCTCTAGTCTCTATCCACTTCCTAAAGCACAACATTTTCTAGCTTTAAATTGTTGAGGCCGCATCTCATGAACATTATGTTGGTTTTAAATTTACTGTGTAATTGAAAATGACCTTGAATTTCTGTTCTTTGCGCCCCTACTTCTCGAATGCTGGAAGTACAGCTGTGTGCTGCCACACTGAGTTTTTTCTTTCTTCCTTGCAAGAAAAATAATAATGAACAATTCATCTAATGTACAAGACATGTGGAGGAGGAGCTGTGACTCAAGATATTTCACACACACACACACACACACACACACACACACACACACACACATTTATATCACAACTCTGTCTATTTGTTCAGTTTTCACAGGTAAAGACACTGTGTGTCATGTGCAAAATCCCCATGCAAATTAATTTTAGCTAACAAACCAGTCAAGCATTTTGCTCCTTCACTTTCTAATTTGTTTGGCATGCTAATCACTATACCACACCTCCTTGACAACTGTTTTGTCTTGCAAATTCACAGATGAACACTCAGGGTAATGGCAGTTGACCAGGAGAGACTTTGCTAAAGTGTGTGTTGTTTTGTTATATCCAGGTTCCTTTAATTAAAATTTCAGACCTACGATATATCCTTATGGAAAACTGCACTTAGTTTGCACTGAAAATACTATCTTTTAGAAATATTAAGGGTTGATGTTGAAAAGATGGTTTAGTCAACAAAGGACTTGCCACACTACATCAAGACCTGAGTTTGAGCACCAGAAACCATGGGCTGCAGCTTGATTTCTATTACTAGGATAAAACATCATAACCAATTACAACTTAATACAGAAACACTTTGTCTTAAGATTAGATCATCATAAGGGAAAGTGAAGGCAGAAACTTGAAGATAGAAACCAAAGCTGCCACGAAGAAACACTGCTTAATTGTTTATTATCCATGGCATTCTCAGCATGCTATATTCTACAACCAAAAACAAACTGCCAAGGTGAGGCCCCACAATATTCCTAACTCCAATACTCATTATTACAAGGAAAAGGCCCAGGAACCAGTCTTTTGGAGACATTTTTGTCAGAAGCCATAGTTGGAGGTATGCTTCAGATTATAATCTGCAACAGTTTTGCTTTAGAGGCGAAGACCAAGAGAACTCATTTTAGGAAAGATTCCTGATATTAATATATGTTTCTTGTTATTATTAAACATACATAGCAATCATTAGTACTAGCCCACCCCTTTTGAGCAGATAGCTGCAGATCTATGAAGATGTACTCTCTTGCAGTGATGCTATATAAACAAATAGATGACTTCTTAATTCTTAAGGATGATCCTACAAGGGCTGGAGAGATGGCTCAGTGGTTAAGAGCACCCGACTGCTCTTCCAGAGGTCCTGAGTTCAATTCCCAGCAACCACATGGTGGCTCACAACCATCTGTAAGGAGACCCGATGCCCTCTTCTGGTGTGTCTGAAGACAGCTACAGTGTACTTATATATAATAAATGAATAAATAAATCTTTAAAAAAAAAGGATGATCCTACAAGAATTACTGAAATATCAGTGATTATTAAGCTCTCTTAATAGTAGTACTGCTAGTAGATCCCTTTCTGATAGTCAAAATTGCAATGAGAATTCTGTCAGTCTCCCATGTGTCACCAAGTAATTGATTCTTAGATAGTAACCAAACTTTCTATTACTCAGAACACATTCCAAGAGATTGTCAAAACAATTAACTAAGGTCATGTAAAGGGAACTAACAATTTATTATAGGTAAAAGAAGATAAAATATCGTCTGGGTTAATCTATACAAAACTTCACTAATAGCTTAGTTATGGTTTTCAACTCTCTATGAACCTGTGAAGATGTGACAGGTGGTGGATGTTTAACTAGATAATTACTCCTAATGCCTATGCATGTAAACACTCTCAGTTGTAAACTTCTAAGTCATTTATGATTTGCTTTTATGTGTGAACGTGTGATGAACTTTTTAACATGTGATCATGTATTCTGAAAGTCGTATAAGTACTGAGGACAAAAAGATGCGAAAGAGAATTTTTCCCTTTTCCCATTCAGGATCTTTCTGCTTTTCCCCTTAGATAGCTTTCATAAGAAATGTTTTACAACTTAGTAATAAATATTATAATCACTTCTCAAAGTACCCCCTTTTTACTGTAACTTCTGACTAGCTGGTGGAAAGTTTGATCTGTGCAGTTCCTGCTGAGAAGCACAAAGTCTACGTACTTAATCCTTTGCTGTTTTAGGAAGAGGTGTTACATGCCAGAAACTTGCAGTTTCTAGGCAGTTCAGCTACAGTAGCAAGGTAATTTAATCTCAGATAAGTAAATTTTTTTATTATTACACAGCAACCCTAAATATGTCATAAGACAAAGTCTTATCCCTGTATCTTGTAAGGAAAAGTCGTATCCTCTCCCAATGCTCTTTCCTTTCTCTGCCTTATGAAAAACTGACAAGAAAGAAGACCCTGCCAAAGTTGGCACTGGCACATTTTTTTTCAGTTGAAGATTCCTCTTCCAAGATGATCCTAGTTTGTTTCAAGTTGACAAAAGAAAGTAGTCAAGCAGTATGCAATACAAAAAGGAGGACAACTAAAAAATTTCTAATTCTACCAGTGTGAAAATAAGGAAGTTAAGCAGAAATAGCTCTTGTGTGCTAGGAATAGTCAGTTTAACCAATTTTCAAGATACAGCTTCTGTTATGAAAACTTATCTCAAGAAGAAGATGTTTAAAGGAGATAAAGAGGAACCTTAATAAGAGCATTAAAGGGGGACAGGGATGAGGTGGTAGGCTATTATAGGGACTACTGTGACAGACAAGTAACTATAAACACTCCTTGAACATACATTTGGGACACTACCACTGTAGAACTTTCCTAAGCTACACACACACACACACACACACACACACACACACACACACACACAAACACACACACACACACAAACACACACACACACAAACACACACACACACACATTATATGAAAGGAAGATAGACGGAGTCATTAAAGATGAAGTTCTAAATAAATATCATATGTCACCATGTAAAACGTTCTGCCAGGAATGCCTTGCATATTGTTAAATCATTGATGAAAGACGATACCATAGATCATCCCTCCCATCACAGGCCATTCTTCTGGGTATTATTTACTCTCTATAACATGATAATAAATGTATAGTGCTGAGGATAACATACAATGTCAAACATGGAGAAGTAGAGCCAGAGCCCAGATAAATGTTTCATTCCTATTGACTAGTGTTTATGATGCTGGAAGGGAAAAAAATATTTAGATATAAGTCCTATAATCTATAACAGTCAGTTGGTTAAAAAATGTACTCACTTAATAGTGGTATAAATGTGTGAATAAACAACCTATTTTCTTTTACATTGTATTTGAGCCCCACTCTGTGAGACAGAATTCATATCTGACACTGATAAAGTAGCCACAATAATGATAATATATATATATATGTATATGTATATATGTATATATGTATACATATGAGTTTGTTTGTGTGTGTATGTTTATTTTCACATACATTAAGAGAAAATCAATAATTTTATTATTCTAAGGGAGCATAGCAATAAAGTGAATGGCTCCTGCTAATGTACTGTTGTTATACGTGTAGATCTGTGACATGTTCAGCCTTCGTAAGAGAAACTTTCTTTCAGTTGAAGGGAACTAATATAGAGTTCGGATAGTGATGGAATTTTGAGCTCTCTATCATAAGTGAGATTTTTTTATCATACCCTTACCTAAAATGTCAGGCATCTGTATGGAAGAGGAGGCAGAAAGAATGAAAGAGCCAGTGGTAGGTGATGACTTCAAAGAAACCGTATTTTCAAAACACAATCATACAGATACACATATGAAGTCATAGGAACTCTGACAGCCTGCAAAAGTTCTACGCAAGCTCAAACCAGATTAAAAAGCTAGCACTGAGAAGGAAATATATATACAAAGTCTCATCCCCAGGCAAGAAGCTGTTGGTGATTGAAACTTGCTGACAAAGTGAAAACCAATTTTCTCCAAAGGAGTATCATGGTATACCAACTTCACTCACTAGAAAGGAAAAAAAAAAAAAAAAACATGCCCTGGAGTGTTGGGCAGCATTTATTGCCTCTACAATTCTTTGTGCGTCTCTTGTCTTATTTTGTTTGTTTGGGTATTATTTTGTCTTATTACTTTTGTCTTTATTTTTAGTTGATTTTTGGGTAGGCATTATATTCTTAAGAAAGGGAAAGATAGAGTTCTAGAAAAAGCATAAACACGGATTTGTAGATAGGTTTGGAGTATTTGTGTAGATTTCAATGAGAAGAAAAAATATAACCGAAATGTATTGTCTGTAATTTTATGTTTTAATTAAAGAAGTAAAACTTTAAATAGATAAATAACAAATAAGGTAGGAAAGAAATGAAGAAGACTTTGGATGGCAACCTCTAGTTTCTACAGTCACCTATACCAAAAGGAATGCACACTAAGTAAACACTAAATTTCTACAAATAACAGTGGATAGTAAAAATACTACACTCACAAAAATAGAAAAAAATTAGGGTTTATCAAGTAACATGGAGAAGGTATCATTGTATTACCATAAAAATTTACTTAAAAATATGATAGTTTAATCTTGTATGTTTTAGAAAATTTGGAAGGCATAAAAGGTTTAACCTTTCAGGCCTTTTCTGGCTTTAGAAAAGAGTTTAATTTAAGAAACACGTCTATCTGTGGCATGGTCTTTATACTGAAAGCACAAATTCTTATTTTATTCTTTTCATGGCTATTTATACACATCACGGTGATTAATTTTGTTGTCAACTTGACAGAATCTAAAATCACCTAGGAGACAAACTTCAGGAAATATCTGTAATGTGGGTTCTGAATTTAATTGATTAATGGGGAAAGACTCCACCTATGTATAGGCAACATCAGCATTCACCTCTTTCTGCTTGCTGACAATAGAGGGTGGGTTACTAGCTGTGTATTATTACTTCTCCTGTGTACTGTATCATGAACTCTAATCTCAAATAAGCCATTTATTTGTTAAGTAGTCTTTTTCAGATATTTTGGCATAAGAACAGGCAAAGGACATTTCCAATGTGCAATTTGTCATAATTATACAGGTAGGATGTTAGAAAGAAAAATGGTCCTTTGTCCTCATGTCCAATGAAGACATTGGCAAGTTGGATCCTTAGATAATGCCCATTTGGTCCTAACAAATATTCCTTGGCCCTAAGGTTAAAACTAACTTCAATCTATTTCTAGATTATATTTGATATTAAAAACTATATTGGACCCATAGATAAGTTTACATACATCTATTTCTTGCCCTTGGTTTTATCTTCTCTGTAAAGTATGGCATGGGTATGTCTGAATATATGTTTCCTCTTTATGTAGTAGAATCTTTAAATAGAAGAACCTAGCTTTATGATAACACATACTGCTCTTCTTTTTTTATCTTTATTAACTTTAGTATTTCTTAATTACATTTCGATTGTTATTCCCCTTCCCGGTTTCTGGGTCCAAATCCATCTAACCCTTCCCTGCCCCTTCTATATGGGCTTCCCTCTCCATCCTCCCACCAGTAGCACACTCCCCCCACAATCACATTCACTAGGTATTCAGTCTTGACAGGACAAAGGGCTTCCCCTTCCACTGGTGCTCTTACAAGGCTATTCATTGCTACCTATGAGGTGGGAGCCCAGGGTCAATTCATGTATAGTCTTAGGGTAATGGTTTAGTCACTGGAAGCTCTGGTTGGTTGGCATTGTTGTTCATATGGGGTCTCGAGCCCCTTCAAGCTCTTCCAGTCATTTTTCTGATACCTTCAACGGGGGTCCTGTTCTCAGTTCAGTTGTTTGCTGCTGGCATTTGCCTATGTATTTGCTGTATTCTGGCTGTGTCTCTCAAGAGAGATCTACATCCAGTTCCTGTCGGCCTGCACTTCTTTGTTTCATCCCTCTTATCTAGTTTGGTGGCTGTATATGTATGGGCCACATGTGGGGCAGGCTCTGAATGGGTGTTCCTTCTGTCCCTGTTCTAAACTTTGCCTCCCTATTCCCTCCCAAGGCTATTCTTGTTCCCCTTTTAAAGAAGGAGTGAACACATACTGCTCTTATTTTGTGTATGTGTGTGTGTGTGTGTGTGTGTGTGTGTGTGTGTGTGTGATATACATGATAATGTCTGGGTATGTTTACTGACAGAGGGCAGAGGAAGACATAATGCATCTTTCTCTACCACTCTTTCTTTTTCCCATGATACAGGGATACTGTGTTCCAACTTTATAGACATATTAATAAATCTTTTTCCATAGCTACTCAATTTGAACACATTATTGTACGGGAATTCCCTTAATTAATTGATTGAGTAATAAAGATGAAAAGAAGCCAATCATTGAATGAGAAGGAGGAGGTGAATCTTCCAGGTCTTAGAAAGGAAAAGGGGACTAAGGAAGAAGAAACAGGCTTTAAACAGGGAGGCAAGAGGGAGAGGAGGGAGGATGTAGACTGGGAACTGTTAGCCCTGATAGCAGCCTCCCCCACAAGAAGATTTCTAACAAAGAATAATTGGTGAGTTTAGAAGAATAGATTTCACACATAGTGGTTGTGTCATCTGTTTATTTTAAACAAAGAGTACTGGTGTTTTCCATTCTAAGTGACCTAGATGAGCATGAGGGAAAGAACATAGCCAGGCGGCATTTAGCTAGGGTTTTGAATGGAAAGACTGTACAAAAGTCCAAGCTCCAGAGGAGAGGAAACCACTGGAGAGCCCAGGCTGGCAAGAATGTCCCCAGAACTGACTATGGGGTGGTGAACTGGCAAGAGAGTGATCTTGGAGATCAGGAGAGGTAGGGAGAGAGAGGCGTTGGCTAGGAAAAACACACAGTCATGGATCTCAGACTCTGTACCAGGATAGGAACAGACACCGCCAGTGCCAATACATAGCTGACTTTAGCATGGGTTCATTTTTAAAGCTACATGGCTACAATAACCATAACCTCCAAAGCATGTGAATAGTCCAATGGACATAGTAAGGTTTTTCAAAATTTGGCTTAACATGTGTACCTTGTTCCATCAGCTATACTATAAAGAGTGTGTTAAAAACAAATCTAGCTATAATCCCAGTAAGGAAAATATATATTATTTATTTGTTTTGATGAACATTCTTTTTTTTATGCCTTTTACATGTTTTGGTATGTCTTGACAGAAATTCAAATTAAAAAATGTTCATACCACAACTTTTGGTCTCAATTTCTCTTCTAGTTTTCTTTATGTGCTATGAAAAACATTAGAACTAAAAGCAACTTGGGAAAGAAAGAGTATATCTAGCTTACACATTTAAGTCGAACCCCATCATTTAGGGAAATGTTGAAGTGGGCTCTTAAAACAGTAACAATGGAGGCAGGCTGCTTGGGGACTCAATCTGGTTTGCTCAGGCTCATACTTAACTAACATTATAATACATCATGAGGGAACTTTCAGAGGGATTGGTGCCACCAATAATAGACTGAGTCTTTCTAAATCAATTAGCAAAGCAGTCTCTTACAGACAGGATGTTGAAGACAGATTATTTCATTGAGATGTCTTTTTTGGATGAATCTAGGTCATGTCAAATTGACAAGGCTAGGGAGGTCATATACTTCCTCTATATCCACAAATGTACACTCATCTGTTTTATAAATGGTAGGATTTTTCAGGAATACATGTTTAGTAAATTTAGAAGAAAACTATTAATAACTTTATAGAACTGTTAACCTACTTAGAGAATCTCATCATTAGCAATTTTCTGAGGAACCAACACAAGACAAGGGAATTATGGCATTTGAACACACACCCACACACACACCCACACACACACACACACACACACACACACACACACACACACGACTTGAAAATAAAGAGACAAAGTTCTGATTTTTCTCTAAGAAGACACCACTGGATTATATAGAGCTGATTATTATATTTTATAAGCACAGTGAAATAAATTGGTTTTCCTGAAACTTGTAAAGTTACAGTCTGAACTTACTAATCAAATAGTTTACATACATGCTAGTTGTGTATCTGTGAGAATTGGCTACTGAAAAATGTCTAGGTTTCTTTTGGAGATCCTATCTGACATCAGTGTTGTTAGTGAGCTAATGATCATTAAGCCAATTTCAGCAACTAACCCAAATATTATAATATTTGAGATTTCAGAGTATTCAGGATATGTACCAGAGACAAAAATAAGTTTAATTTATTTAATATTTGTATGAAACAAGTTTTAAAAAGTTTTATTTTTTTTACATTTATGGATACATATATGTGGATGTGGACAGATGAGAGCAGTTGCTCAAAAAGTTCAAAAGTTCAAAAGTAGGCATTCGATTTTTCACAGTTGAAGTTACAAACTGTTGCTATCCACTAAGTGTGTTTGCTACAAACTGAACTAGAGTCCAGTGAAAAGCTGCAAGCACTGTCAACTACCAAGTGATATCTCCACTTCTTATATAGTATACTTTCAATTATGACCTTAGGCATTATTAAATCTTTCACTGAAAATAGTATGAGCATTTTTCATACCAGAGGAATCTTTGCTTAAACTTGTTTTTGACAAAATGTGTAAGAAAAGCTATTCACGTTTACACAGTCCGCAAAATAGCCGAAAAGAAACAACACAAGAAAGAGATTAAACACCACGCATGTGCGCGCATGCAAACACAGACACACCCTGTTTCTCTCCCTTATATATTCAACCAATGTTGTGTTGAGACCATTGAGTGCAACCATTGATTGTAAAAGTTTAAATTCACAGAGGATGGAAGGAAGATGGAGGAAGACAAAGATGATCCAGATTGTGTGTGGCATTAAATAGCCCACAGGTAGCTATGAATATCTTATAAGGGATGGATAATTACAGGATAATTTGTCTTATTTAGTTCCAGAGGGAGAAGACTTCATCATGGCTAGGAAGTATCAAAGCAGGACGAAAAGCTGCAAGATCACATCTTGTAACAGAAATCCAGAGCAGACAGAGAGAACCAGAAGTAAGATGCCTCAGGCTCCTGTCACCATAGCCAGAGCTGCTCTGACTGGCCTGCCTTCCCCTCCTCCATGAGTCCGGTGTCCTAACTGGCCACTACAAGCAAACAATGGATAAGTTTATTCAGTCAAATATGTTGTCACAGCAATGAGAAGAATAACAAATACCATCATCTCCCTGAAACGAGAAGTGCTGGCCACCTCAACAGATTCCTGACTTTTCACAAAGCATTCATTCACAAGAAAGAAGTGAGTCTCTGGTATCATCAAAAGACCAAAGCTGTTAAAACTCACTATTTGTGCAGTTTCCAGGGATGACAAGTTCAGGTTGAAAAGAGAGCATCAAAGGTAGTTATTCAAAAGCTCTTAATGTTGCACAAAGCCGTTTTCACTACAAAGCCTTAATTAAAAGTCGCCCCTTAATTATTTATGTGCCACCCAGTGCATTCCAATGATGTCCCTAGAAGTGGCAGCTAACCTGCAGAGTAGGGAGCATTGCATACAGTGACTCTGTGACATTCATCCAGACTACTCCCTGGTTCTTCCAGTCTGCCTTCAACTGCAGAGAAAGGTGAGAGCTCATGAGGACTCTGATGAGATTAAGAGCTATGAAAGTGCTGGTATTTGGGGATACTCATTTAAGGCCCAGAGAAATGTAAAACTCTAAGGTTTTGTTTGTTTGTATTGTTTTGTTTTTGTTTTTTTTTGATGTTTTAAAAACATCAGCTCACAGGAGAACAATCAGGCTGAGACTCGAACAGATTTTAAAGAACTAATAACAACCCTGATGAAAGAAAAGTGACAAGTTATCTAATGCAGCCTCCTGGTGAGCAGACTGACTCTGAGGTTGCAGCAGCAACTGTCTGGCAAACTCCAGCCCTGGGCAGGTGAGGTAAGAACACTTGAGAGAGAAGGATCCCAATCTGGGCCATCTCCATAGTCCCCAAAGCAAAGAGCAAGGATTCATTGGCTTCTTATATTCCTAGTTCTTGGAGGGTGGAAGCAGGAGGAGCAAAGTGCTCAAGGTCATCTTTGGCTACATCAGTGTGGTTGAGGCCAGGCTGAGCTTTCTAACACCTTGTCTCAGAAAGCAAACTCGCAAAGAAAAATCACAGAAAACAAACAAATGAGCTGTATAGGCACTCACAACACCTCCAGCATCCTGACAGGATGGGAGAAATGTCTTTCCACTTGGACATCTATGGCAAGAAAGCTACAGACCGTGAACTTTCACATTTTGATGAGCAGAGAGAAAAATTGAGGATGTATCCTGATGACCACAAAGCAGGTCAGCCAACATCTGTGCAGCTGCTGGTGGGAGGAGATGGGAGAAGGCATTGTGGGAATCTCTGTGACCAGTGAGACTCATGATAGGAAAACATCCAGTCTGTTAAACTGAATTTTGGATTCACATATCGGAGTCAAAAAAAAAAAAGAAAAAAGAAAAAGATAAGGAGAAAAGAAAAAGAGAGGTCAGGTTTAGGGCTTTTGGTCTTTCAGTGACTTGAGTGCAGTCCTTGATCCCTTTGGAGTTGAGTTGTGTTCAGGGTGAGAGATATGGATCTATTTTCATTTCTCTGTATGCTGCTATTCACACCATCTGTCTGTCAAGATGCTGACCTTTTCCCCAGTGTGTAATTTTGTTTACTTTGTGAAAAACAAGGTTTTTTTACCTGTATAGAATTACATCTGGAGCTGAGTCTTCAATTCTATACATTGATCAATGTGTCTATTACATCAATAAAATGCTTTTTTTTATTACTGTAAGCTTTTTAATACAACTAGAAATCTGGGGAAAAAAGTTTAAATCCGCTGTAATGTCATGTTTTCTGTGTTTTTCTTCAGTTTACCATACAAAGTTATCCCTTCAACCATTTCCATGGACATAAATATCAATAATTTATCAATTAAATTCAAATACATCCATTTAGTCAATTTCAGGTTAGTCTACCAAATCAACTGCAAGACCTCAACTCAAATATGAGGGATGATTCTACTACAAAAATCATAACTTTTTACAACTTATGGCATCTATAATTTATTATTTGAGTATGTGCTTAGACAATATCCCCTGTAAACTTAGCTTGGCTTAAAACTCATGAACAATATAATGTAGCAGTTTGATTCAGTTCTTCCACACAGCGCCATGCTCTGAGAACTAAGACTCAGACTCAAGATATATTTACAAATACCTTGACTATATAGAGAGGCTCTTCTCTAAGTAGATCACAATTTAGAATAACTGACTTATTTTAACCTACATTCTGTAACATGCCCACTTAACCATGTTCAGGTACTATGTGTCTCTCTCCTCACGTCTTCCAAGGTGAATCTCCTGCCGCATTCTATTTCAGAATTATGATTTCTCCCAGATTTCCCACTTCTTATTTACCACCTAAATGATAAGCCGTCAGATTTATTATTAACAAGTGCCATAGTCATATCGATATTAGATATTCTCTCAATAATCCCCCTTTGAAGTACAATAAATGTCTCTTTTTCAAATATAAATTGAATAAAATTATATAAATTATAATAGTTATAAGGTGTGATACATATTTACAATGTCAAGTCCATAGTATGTGGTAATTAAGAAAAATATCCTATTATCTATCCTGTCCTGGTGAGTTCAGATTTCTGGATCTAAATCACATTTTGTCCTACCTTGCATTAACAACCTAACACCATCTTTTTAGGTCTAATAAATTTTCTTAAATATAACAACTTAACCTTTTATCGAGACTATGATTATCTTGTATTCAACCCCAAAAGACAACTAAGAAGAAATATTTCCTGATTAAGTAGGAAGTGCAGACAAACATTTTCAAAGTTTTAAAAATGGCAGACAGTTGGCTGTGGAGACCACTTCAAAGTATTCTAAGACATTGGAGCATTGTCCTCAGCCCTCTTGTTCAAAGTATCTGACAAAGCTTATGTGAAGCAGGAATTACTAAGGATTTGCTTACCCTGTATTGGCAAATCTTGGCAATCAAGTTCCATGCATTTGTTTTCATTTTGTTTTGTTTTCTTTTCTGGATGGCATTCTGTCTGCCGATTAAGTTAGGGCACTTTCTTTGCCCAGAGGCTAGCTTGCCACAAATGCAGACAGCTCTAAATGGAGTTTCTTTGGAGCTCATCATCTTCTTCTTCTAAGTTCAATGAGCAACAGCTGCAATCTGATATGTTTTGAAAGACCCTCAGACCGAGGAGACTCTCACTCCAATCCTGAGGACACCCACCACCCTACAAACATGCGGGACTCAGTCTTGATGGAAAAACAAGAGGTTTACTTTGGGATACCAATGCACTGGGGCTTGACACGGTTCTCACGCCGGAGGAAGGTGAAGAGCCCAGAGCAGCAGAAATATACAGCTTATACAATCATTTAAGGTTACACAGTTTCATTAGCTCAGCTATTTTGGTGCCAAGGATATCTGACTAGGCAGATGTTCTTGTTCTGGAGTTTCTGAGAAAAGGATGCAACCATATAAATACAGCCATTTCAGTACCAATGATGTCAGACTTGATATATGTTTTTCCATCCTGAGGTTCCCAGGACAAAGACCAAGGATATTTGACTTGGCAGATGTTTCTATCCTGGTGTTCCCAGGACAAGGCTATAGCTATGTCAGCACAGCTATGTCAGTACCAAGGACATCTAACTTGATATATGTTTTTCATCCTGCAGCACAATCTATAGTGGTCAATCAGCTTCCCGGAGATATTTCTTGCCTTGTAATTGCCCTGCAGTAAATACGATCTATACTATCTGTTTTATGATTGGGTACCTTCCAAGAGAGTGGGTGGGAATGTGCTTTCTGTACTTTCTGGTCTATTGTCTAATGTCTAGGGTCTAAGCAAGGTACAGCTTTAAAGATTCTCATTCTTAAGAAATGGCTGCACTTGATCCATTCTTATCACCCTGTACAAAGCTTAAGTCCAAGTGGATCAAGGACCTCCACATCAAACCAGATACTCTCAAACTAATAGAAGAAAAAGTGGGGAAGAATCTTGAACACATGGGCACTGGAGAAAATTTCCTGAATAAAACACCAAAGGCTTGTGCTCTAAGATCAAGAATTGACAAAAGGGATCTCATAAAACTGCAAGGCTTCTGTAAGGCAAAGGACAGTGTTGTAAGGACAAAAAATCAACCAGCAGATGGGGAAAAGATCTTTATCAATCCTACAACTGGTAGAGGGCTTATATCCAAAACATACAAAGAACTCAAGAAGTTAGACCGCAGGGAGACAAATAAACCTATTAAAAAATGGGGTTCAGAGCTAAACAAAGAATTCACAGCTGAGGAATGCGAAATGACTGAGAAACACCTAAAGAAATGTTCAACATCTTTAGTCATAAGGGAAATGCAAATCAAAACAACCCTGAGATTTCACCTCACACCAGTGAGAATGGCGAAGATCAAAAACTCAAGTGACAGCAGATGCTGGCAAGGATTTGGAGGAAGAGGAACACTCCTCCATTGTTGCTGGGATTGCAGACTGGTACAACCATTTTCGAGATCAGTCTGGAGGTTCCTCAGAAAATTGGAAACTACCTGAGGACCCAACTATACTTCTCTTGGGCATGTACCCAAAAGATGCCCCAACATATAACAAAGACATGTGCTCCACTATGTTCATAGCAGCCTTATTTATTATAGTCAGAAGCTGGAAAGAACCCAGGTGCCCTTCAACAGAGAAAATGTGGAATATCTACACAATGGAATACTACTCAGCTATCAAAAACAATGACTTTATGAAATTCATAGGCAAATGGATGGAACTGGAAAATATCATCCTGAGTGAGGTAACCCACTCACAGAAAAACACACATGGTACGTACTCATTGATAAGTGGCTATTAGCCCAAATGCTCGAATTACCCTAGATGCACAGAAGACATGAAACTCAAGAAGGATGGCCAAAATGCGAATACTTCACTCCTTAAAAGGGAAACAAGATACCCTTGGCAGGCAAAGTTTAGAATAGAGACTGAAGGAACACCCATTCTGAGCCTGCCCTACATGTTGCCCATATATACACAGCCACCAAACTAGATAAGATGAATGAGGCAAAGAAGTGCAGGCTGACAGGAACCGGATGTAGGTCTCTCCTGAGAGACACAGCCATAGTATGGCAAATACATAGGCGAATGTCAGCAGCAAACCACTGAACTGAGAACGGGACCCCGACTGAAGGAATCAGAGAAAGGACTGGAAGAGCTTGAAGGGGCTCGTGACCCCATATGAACAACAATGCCAACCAACCACAGCTTCCAGGGACTAAGCCACTACCAAAGATTATACATGGACTGAACCTGGCCTCCAACCGCATAGGTAGCAATGAATAGACTTGTAAGAGCACCAGTGGAATGGGAAGCCCTTGGTCCTGCCAAGACTGAACCCACAGTTAAAGTGATCGCTGGGGGGGTGGTAATATCTGGGAGATGGGGAGGGGAACACCCATATAGAAGGGAATTAGGAGGAGTTGGGGGATGTTGGTCCAGAAACCAGGAAACGGAATGACAATTGAAATGTAAATAAGAAATACCCAAGTTAATAAAGATGGAGAGAGAAAAAAAAAAAAAAAGAAATGGCTACACTAATATCAAACAGGTATCTTTCAGTTTCAATATCAACAAAGTTCTTAAATTAAAAAGTTATGTTTAAATGCCATATTCTCTGAGTGTTTGGTACTTTTGAAGGACTTCTATTTATAGCCTATTTCAACAACGAAACATTGTTAGGGCTTTTTACAAAGGCTTAACCTGTAGGATTGTAAACTTTTTCTGGAATAGGCTTCATGCCATAATGCCCATGAAATTGTATTTTTATGAACCTATATTGCTAAGCATCATCAGTTTTAATCTGCAAAGGTATATCTAAGATAGCCTTCATTTCTAATAAATGTGTAATCTCAGCATTATCCTCCTCAGAACTCAAGGCAGAAAGCCATTGTAACATTTACCAATGTTACACTGTATCAAATTTTCCAAATAAAATTAAAACACGACCTATTGTCTGGCATTGCTTTTATTTAGGATTAATAAGCAAATCTGTATTCTTATTTCAATATATTATATGCCTATGAGCTGCCATCCTAATTCCTCAAGCTCCTGTGGAACCATTCTAACTGGAACTGCATTTTTTGATTTTACTATAGTAAATTACAGATTGTATTCTTCTGATGGTTTCCTGTTTTGCTTTAAAGATGCTTTCAACCTCTGCTTTATTATCTTTAATCTAGTATTTAATTTCTCAATCTCTGACATCTTCCTTATTCTGATTTCTCACAAAGAGGACATAGAGAACTATAATGATTGAAATATAGCCATTTGCATTCTTATAAACAAAGCAAGATCATATGAAATCCAGATACCCTGTGTCATTGTGCTTTCCCTCATCCCAAATATAGAAAACATTTTTTGTTTTTAATCTCAAAACATCTCTGAAAGGACTTTGTTTTACTAATTTTAAGTTTAATGCCCCACTAGTTTAGCTGCCTATGGCTTTTATTTTGTGTATTGTGTTGTTTTTATCCCAGCACTAGTTTTGTAATGGCAGACCTGGCCAAACCTTTTCAACCCTCTATGTTTCTGATCTGCCTAGGCTTCATGGCTACAAGACAAACTATCTTCAGCACGTTTTCAAACTTGCTGGGAGAAGTTGTACCTATTGTGCCCTCAGGCTTTGGCCACTTTTACTTCTTTTTTAAATAGAATAGGCTTCTTTTCCAGCTAACCTGACACCTGCCCCAACCTCATCCTACCCCTAGCCTTAAGCTTGGGTTCTAATTGATGTAAATTGAGTGTCATTATATAGTAATTAAGATGGGCTTCCTTTTGTCTGCCCTTTTCAAAAGAAGAGGCATTGCTCTGGCTCCACACAGGGGGTCGTGGGATGGAGGAAGAGAATACTAACTGCTTTGACTCTGTTCAGGGTCAGGAGAGTACAGGATTTGATGAGCAGAGATGGGGGCAGGTGTCCTGTGTTTCTTTACTAGACAAGATGAAAACTTGAGTTCAAAGCCCACATTAAATCAGACACCATCATACTCATGCTTATAACAACAATGCTAAGATAAATAGGAGGTAGAGAGAAGAGAATCTAATTTCAAGTTTACTGGTTAGCTGGCCTGTAGTATATCTGCCTCAAATACCAAAGAAATCAGTGTCCACATGTGAGGTCATTCTGTTATCTCAACATGTACACTTGCATGCATGTGAAAGAATAAAAAATGCAGCCAAAAAGTCAGAAGCTTAAAAATGCTACCTCACCCCTAAGAAGCCATAAATACCTCACATTCCAGCTCTCTGCCTGTAAGAGGTCACATTTCTTGAGCCTGCTCTCCCAGGATCCAGATAAAAGGGCTTAAGGCCCTTAGATAGGTGATCCTATCTAAGAGAAGAGGAGGCTTCTTCCAGGAACTAGCTGACCATAAATTTAGATTACAATCTCAAAAGCAATCTTGAGAGACAGGCAGCTTCTCCTCGTGATTTTTCACTGGTATTCTCCACATTTTCCAATGACACCATCCCTGCCCCTTGGGTTGTGACTTCTTCCTTTAAATAACCCTTCTCCCAGCTACTGGGGGTCGAACTCCTGTGCCCCTGCGTGGGATATGAGTCTCGACCCCAGTGCACTGGTTCCTATTGATAAGCCTCATGTGATTAAAGCAAAGACAGTCTTGTGTGAGTTCTTGGGGGGTCGTGTCATCCTGACACTTACGTGAGGGTCTCCCATACAACAGAAACACACACACACACACAAACACACACACACACACACACACACACACACACACACACACACACACACGAATACTTTTAAGAAGAAAGAAAAGGGCAGATCTAATAAAATAAGAAAATACAGTAAAACTAGAAATAGATGAAAAGAAATTAGCTATTGTTGGTGAGCATCTTGATGGGTATGAATGAGTTGGAACTGATGCCTATACACTGTTCCATAGATGTTTGTGCCACCAGAGAAAAGAAAATGAATCCTACAACATTTAAGAACTTGTATTTGAATATAAAAATTTATTGCAGGAGATAGAATAGTCATAACATTCTTTTTTAAATGTTTTGATATACTTTATTATGACAAATTAGATAGATAAGAGCTTAGAAATGGATTAACACAAAATCAATTCCTTGTTAATATAAACGAAGAAATTTTGTTTGATTTAACTTCTAGTGAATGTAGGCTCTTATTACTGTTACATTTCAAAAAAATTCTAAGGCTCCAGGTGAAATTCAAAGTGTTCATGTACTTTAAAAACTTCTAAAATTATTTTAATTGTTTAAACCTTGACATTTTAAGATGGCCTTCTCTTTCTAACCTTAACTTTGTGAGACTTAAAATTCTGAAAACTAATTCATATGAGGTGTTGTTTATACAATTTACCAGATCAGGAATGTTGATTGATTTTAAATTTCAAATGTGGCAATCATGAACATTGGACTGAGAGAATGGGTTTTTAAACAAACAAATCATGTGGTACTAGCTTAATTGAGTTGGAGATTCAGCTCTGACAGAGACAATCTAATTGTCAGCCACTGAGTACGAAAGACCCCCAGAGTGGGGAGAACCTCACTCAAGTAAGGAGACCCTTACTAGGTCAGGATCTAAGGGCCTTATCTTTCAGCCATTTTATCTAGGTTCTGGGAGAGCAGGCTCACGAAATGTGACCTTCTACCTATGAAAGGTGGAGAGCAGGGTCTGGAATTTGAGGTATTTAGGGATTCTTAGGGGTGAGATAGCATTTCTAAACTTCTGACTTTTTGGCTGTATTATTTATTCTTTCAGTAAAGAGAAAGTCTTATTTGATTTTGTCACTGGCAAGCCTCCTTCCAATTACAGGGACTGGGCTGACATAGTTCCAGAATCAAAGAGGATTAAAGGGAGATATTGTTAGGCAGATTTTGACTCTGAACTCAGCTCAGTCTCTTTTTAGCCCTGTGACTAAAGTGTTTGCAAGCTTCTTCACAACATGACTACCAGAGCATTATCACAGAGAAGGAACTTTCATGAATCTCAAATTTTCATGTTGACTTCTTTTTATGTGTGTGGAATGGGCACATAAAAGAGAAAGATGTCTGATGCTCCTGGAGTTAGCATTTCTGCAGAAATAACCAGCATATTGGTTAACCATTCAAAATGACAAGAACTTGACTAACGTGTCAGACCCTTTTTAATGCAGGGTTAGGGAATTTTCCATAAGGTTTAGATAACTTCTAATATAATTGGTAAGGACAGGGGTTGGGGATTTGGCTCAGTGGTAGAGCGCTTGCCTAGGAAGCCCAAGGCCCTGGGTTTGGTCCCCAGCTCCGAAAAAAAGAATAATTGGTAAGGACAAAGTATTAACACTAGTACAATTTTGAGTGGCTGCTATGTTAGTTTCATTTTATTTGGTGAGACCTTGAAGAATTTTAGAAACCAGCTAAGTTTTGGCCTTGTTATCTCTTCTACCTAGGTGTCCCAGGAGCTGACACAGCTCCAGAGTTACGCTGCCTAAGTCAGGGCTGTCACAGACTAAAGACCTATTGTCAGTGTCCCTCTCTTAGGAACCCATTATACTTTTTGGGGAATTGAACATGGTTATTCCCTAGGTTTTTAGTCTTCTCACTATCACCTTCTACATGTAGTATAAAAATGGTGCTGAACTTTTTAATTAAGTTACCTTATATTAATACTTCATACATGTAAAGAAGTTCTCCACCAGGCATTTGGAATAAAGTTTTAAGTGAAAATGACAAATGCAGAGTTAAAAATAAAAGACTTATTTTTATTTTTTGTGTGTGACTGCTTGTACATATGTGTATTTGAGTCTGCCAAATGAGTACAGATGTCTCCAGAGGCTAAAGAAGTGGAATGATTCCTGCAGCAGTGCTCTTAACTGCTGAGTCATCCTTTGAGTGGACAAATATAGGCATTTAATGAACATATAAACAAAACCAAAATGCAAACTGGCAACTCCTTCTTGTAAACTTTAAAAGTATAATTAGATCTTTATCAAGGAATCTCTCTGTTTTAATTTTTAAAATAAAAGTGTGAAATTGAATGGAGCCTCTGTCAGCTGTAAAGCAAGCACAGGGGAGTGAACAGCTCCACTTCTCTGCAAATACCCTACACACTATCATCTTCCAAGTTAAGGCTAATTGTTGAGGGGATGGGGATGGCAACAGAATGTTTCTTCTAATCCTGTCAGCTCCTTGAATTCCCACTGAGCTCTAGCACAGGCATAGGACAGTCTGCCCCTGTTCCTTGAATTTATACCTGTATTCCCTACACTATTGAATTTAGTGTTTTGCTTTTCTAAGGAATTTTTTAAGACCTTATTTTTTTCTTTTCCCTTTTAAATTAATTACCCATGGCCTTATTTGATACTTTATATACTAATACATAATTTTCTTTTAAAATCATTGCTCTCCATCATGCTATCTCCACTCCTGCCCTTAAGTTTGTTTAAACACATTTTTTTCAGAACTGGTGATGTGTCTCAGCACTAAAAAGCACTTGTGTTAAAAAAGCCCTGAGTTAGATCATCAGCTATGGTGTTTCCTAGCTGTACACAGCCCTCTTCCCCAAAAATCTGAGGCCTGTTTTAGATCTGAGAGCACCTGAAAAAAATGTACAGAAGGAAAAACTTAAAAAAGAATTTTAAAAACCTTGTTAAAAAATTTTTGTTGGGGTTGGGGATTTAGCTCAGTGGTAGAGCGCTTGCCTAGGAAGCGCAAGGCCCTGGGTTCGGTCCCCAGCTCCGAAAAAAAGAACCAAAAAAAAAAATCTTTGTTAAAACTTTATTTTAAACGGAGCAAATTCAAATATTTTATTACAAAAACAAAAGTATAGGTTATATAGCACAAATTCTTTCATTGGGTATATTATTAGGTCTCTCTGAGCTTTCAAATACCTTATTCGTGAAAAAAATTGTACAGAATTTTCATTATATTATCAAATTATGATGAATGGATATGTGTTGACTCTGTAGATTTATAGCAAGTTTTGATTAAAATGTTAAATATGACGGTAAGACTACACATGGACTGACCAAGGGTCCAACTGCATATGTAGTAGAGAATAGACTTGTTGGGGCACCAGGGGATCGGGAAGACATTGATCCTGACAAGGTTGGACCCCCAGCACAGGGGAATGTGGGGGGGGCAATAAGGGAGATGTATAGGGGAATAGCTGTACGGGGGAGGGAGAAGGGAGGGAATAAGGGCTTATGGACAGGAAACCGGGAAGTGGAATAAAGTTTGAAATTTAAGTAAAGAAATATAACTAATAAAAAATTTAAAAGATGGTGATTATATATTCTGGCGTGATTAAAATGTATACTTACAAGACACAATGGCAATAACTATGTAAAGACGCTCCCAGGAGCAGAGGAATGCAAACATCCCTACAGAAAAGGAAACGTGCATATGCACACTCCAGAGTATGTTCCGAGGTATAATAGAAGGTTTTGGGGGATGTAATAGTAGTAGTTTCTCCAGGAGACTTCAAACTCAGCCTCTCTTATTTCTATTTGATTTATATAATTAAAGTATTAAACACCGCTTCCAATTTCTGCATGCCACCAGAGATGACTCTGTCCCACAGTTCTCTGTAACCAGATTCCATAGGGGAGAGAGCTGGACTCTCAGAAAGGCAGACAGTCCTGAGAGGTCAGGGGAGACCACCACTTCTGCAAATAATCTGGACAAGAGGAACCTGTCTAGAGCCCTCTAGACACAGGAAGCTAGGAGCAGCCAGGGACAGGATCCTTCCTGGCTTTGCCTGTACCTAGAGCTGAAAGCCAGTCACCAAGCATGCTGACACACTTGAGAGCAAAGGTAAGACCACCACATCTGCTCTAAGAGACACGCCTGGAACCCTCAGGACAAAGGAATCGAGGAAGAGTCTGGGAAAGGATCTTCCAGTTTCTGCCTGAACCCAGACCTGACCAGGACCTACGGTTCTCTTCTCTGTACCCAGATCCCACTGGGAGAAAACAGGTCTGTGTGGGACACACAGGCTTATAGGAGGGTCAAGCCACTGTCAGAGATAGCAAGACCAGCTGAAACCAGAGACAACCTGATGGTGAGAGGCAAGAACAGAAACCTAAGCAACAGAAACCAGATGATACAGGGTAGATGTCATATAGAGCTTCAGAGATCACAAATGCCATCGCAGGCTGCTATATTCAGCAAAACTCTCAATTAACATAAATGGAGAAACCAAGATATTCTATGACAAAGCCAAATTTATGCAATATATTCCCCAAATCCAGCCCTACGAAGGATAATAGATGGAATACTCCAACACAAGGAGAGAAACTGCATCCTAAAAAATGCAAGAAAGTAATGTTCTTGTTATAAACCTGAAAGAATAGAGCCAAACAAATGTGATTACTCCTCTAACAACAAAAATAAAAAGAAACAATAATCACTACTGCTTAATATCTCTCAATATCATTGGACTCAATTCCCTAATAAAAAGCCATAGACTAACAAACTGGATATGTAAAGAGGAACCAGCATTTTGCTGCATACAGGAAACAGAAATCAGTAAAAAGGAAAAAGATTACCTCAGAGTAAAAGCCTGAAAACAATTTCCCAAGCAAATGGTCCCAAGAAACAAGCTGGAGTATATACTCCAATATCCAATAAAATTGACTACCAACCAAAAGTTTTCGAAAGTGTTAAGCAAGGACAATTCATATTCATCAAAGAAAAATACACCAAGGTGAACTCTCAATCCTGAATATCTATGCTCCAGGTGCAAGGGAACCTACATTCATAAAAGAAACCTTTCTGAAGCTCAAAGCACACATTGAACCTCCCACAATAATAGTGGAAGATTTCAACACCCCATTCTCATCAATGGACAGATCATGGAAAGAGAAACTAAACAGAGACATAGAGAAACTAACAGAAGTTATGAACCAAATCAATTTAACAGATATTTATAGAACATTTGATCCTAAAAACATACCTTCTTCTCAACACTTATGGTACCTTCTCCAAAAACAAATCTCAACAGAGAGAGGAAATTTGAAATAATCCTCATGCATCCTATCATATCACCATGAAATAAGGCTGGTCTTCAATAACAAAAAAAGAAAAAATATGACAGAAAGTCCACATACACATGGAAGTTCAACAGTGTTCTACTCAATGATAACTTGACCAAGGAAAAAGCGAAGAAAGAAATTAAAGACTTTTTAGAATTTAACGAAAATGAGGGTAGAGCACACCCAATCTTATGGGACACAATGAAAGCAGTGCTAAGAGGAAAACTCACAGCTCTGAGTGCCTCCAAAAAGAAACTGCACAGAGCATATATTAGCAGCTTGACAGCACACCTAAAAGTTCTAGAACAAAAAAAAGCAAATACCCCCAAGAAGGATAGATGGCAGGAAATAATCAAACTCAGGGCTAAAATCAACCAAATAGCTAAAAGCAAAACAAAACCAAAAAACCCCCCAAAAAACCAAACAAACATAAAGAACATGATAATCTCATTAGATGCTGAGAAACAATTTGAGAAAATTTGAGACTCCTTCATGTTAAAAGTCTTAAAAAATTCACAACTCATGCCTAAATATAATAAAAGCAATATACAAGAAATCAGTAGCCCCATCAAACTAGATGGAGAAAAACTTGAAGCAATCCCTCTAAAATCAGGGACTAGACAAGGCTGCGTACTGTCTCCTTACTTATTCAATGTAGTATTCAAAGTTTTAGCCAGAGCAATCAGAAAACAAAAGATGGTCAAAGGAATCCAAATTGGAAAGGAAGAAGTAAAAATATCTCTATTTGCAGATGATATGGTAGTATATTTAAGTGACCCCAAAAATGCCACCAGAGAACTGCTAAGCCTGATAAAGAAATTCAGCAATGTGGGTGTGTATAAACCTAACTCAAACAAAATCAGTAGCCTTCCTCTATTCAAAATCTGGGAAAGAAATTATGGAAATGACACCATTCAGAATAGTCACAAATAAAATAAAATATTTCAGTGTGACTCTAACCAAGCAAGTGAATTATTTATTTGATAAAAATTTCAAGTCTCTGAAGAAGAAATTGAAGATCTCAGAAGATGGAAAGACCTCCCAATGCTCATGGATTGACAGGATTAATATTTTAAAATTTCCAATGTGCCAAAATCTATCTACAGAGGAAATGAAATACACATCAAAATTCCAACTCAATTCTTCATGGAATTTGAAAGAGCAATTTGCAAATCATTTGGAATAAGAAAAAACCCTGGAAAGCGAAAACTATCCTCAATAATAAAAGACCTTCTGGAGGAATGAGCATCCCTAATCTAAAGCTGTATTACAGAGCAATATTAATTAAAAAAAAGTATAGTATTGGTACAGAGACAGGCAGGTAGATCAATAGAATAGAATTGAAGAACCAGAAATGAACCCACACACCTATTGTCACTTGATATTTACAAAGGGTATTTTCCATCCAGTGGAAAAAAGATAGCATTTTCAATGAATCTTTCTGCTTCAACTGGAGCTCAGCATGTAGATGAATGCAAATCGATCCATTCTTATCGCTGCAAACATTCCCGTGGAATAACAGATACCTTTGGAAAATTTTCTCTCATTTTCCAGTTGCTGGAGATTCTGAACTTTGGGGGATTTCATTTCAGAAAAAGAAACAATGATCATTCCAGGGGAGATATCACTGAAATTCCCAAACCCATAACCCACAGACAATGATGGGCCTCATGAGTTTTTCTACATCTAGGAATTGTTAGCTGCCTATCAACCCCACGGAAGAGGCCTAGGCTCATGAGACTCTTCTTTTTTTGTTCTGAATATCTTCCATTGCCCTTTATGAGTGAATGAGATTGTTTAAAGACTAAATCATCCTCTTTGCAGTCTTACAACTCAGAAATATCCAAACGAGAGGAGGAGGAGGAGAAGGAGGAGGAAGAGGAGGAAGAGGAGGGAGAGGAGGAAGAGGAGGAAGAGGAGGAAGAGGAGGAAGAGGATGACGATGCCACAACAACAACAACAACAACAACAACAACAACAACAACAACAGCAAAGCATGGATTAAAAGTAACATCACTAGGTCAGTTGTCAGCATTCTCTGTCCATGGGATAACCAAAAGAGTTTGTCATGATCTCAGAAGTTACTGGACTGGCAACTACAGAGCATCCATTGTATGCTGTGTCACATTACATATCCAAAGTTGAAGTTTCTTCCTTTTAGTCTCCGTAGTGGATTGCCCAAAATGATCATTTCACCCATGTCTGAACTGTTGATTTTTAAATAATAATGATGTTTTCTGGCTCTCTCTGAGAGTAGTCTATAGGCAATTATAGTGGCTAGAGGAGGGAGAGATTTTCCTCAATGGTTTGCTATGGGTAAGTTGCACATGTTCCGGTGAGAAACCCTAATTAAAATAATTAACCTCCCCCCAAAATATGATAGAAAAGTAGAGGCAGAATACAAGGAAAGGTGGAGAGAGAGAAAGAGTGTGACAGGAAGAATGGAGAGGAAGGGGAATGGATGAGATCAAATTATTAGCATGTATGAAATGTAAGATGATGAAATCTATTATTGTTTGACTCAATACCTAATAATAAAAATCTTTAAAAATATTCTAGGGCAGTCTTTTTTTTTCCATTTTCAACTGTCAGAGCTAAGACTCTCATTTATAGTCCATGTTCCTATCCCCACTTCTATACATGGTGCTAGAAAGCACCATGGTCAGAAAGCAGCTTTGAACTCTTGTGGTTAATTTCAATTTCTTGAAGGATTATAACTTATGACATTGACTATTCTAAGACTGATGACTGATGGTCTTGTCTGTACTATTGACTTATCATCCCATGTGATCAATGAGACATGCTATAGTAGAATTCCCAATATTTTTCATGACACTAAATCATGTTGATTTCTCTCCTACCATCTTTCAAATGCATCTCCTATCTTAGCTATATTGTATCTATTGGTTTACATGATTATGATTTATATTTATATGTGATCATTAGGGACAAAGAAGTGTTTCCCTACTATAGATCACCCTCCAGTTTTTTGTAAGAAGTTTGATGTGATATTGGTGCTACTACTTGATATACTCAGCCCACTTTCTGTTCACACTTGTGAACTTTGTTTCCAGTGATGGCCATGTGCTTGGACACATCTTGTGCTTTGTTATACTTCAGTATCTGTTGAGTAAACTATGTATATTCCATTTTCATTTCTGTGTTAACTGAAAGACTGCCTTGACTTCCGTGAGTGTTGATGACACAAGTATGGGCAAACCAGTAAAGTAAGTCTTTTCTGAAATCCAGCCTGTAAAGTATCTTCATGATTGTAAGTACATAGCAAATAACCTACATGCTAATGTCAAGTTGATGGATAAAGCTACAGAAAAAGTGTAATGGAGATGATAAGAAAATGTCTGCCAACTTGAGAGAGGATGTTCCACTTTTGTACTTTTGAGAACCGAAGATACAAGAGTATACAGAGGGAACTGAACTGGACACAATGATAAAAGTCAAGCAATATTTTAAGAGCACAGTAGCAAGATTCTTCATAATTATTACACGTATATCCACTTAATCCAACACATGGTGTTGCAAAATAGAACAGAGCATTTGACTATGAGACAGTAGGAGGGAACACTTACTTGAGCTGGGACATAGATATCTACAGAAGGGTGGATATGTCTAAAGTGTGTTAATAGTATGAAACAAGTCATTTAGGAAATTAAAAAGACAACAAAGAAAAGGTTCACTTTGTGTGGCCTTTTGTTTGCTTTGAAATAATTATCAGAGATTCAAAAGTTCATTGGGAAGTGAAAAGGAGTGTGACTTGACAGGATGAGTGGATGAACCAGTGAGAGACAGCACTGACAATTGGCAGGGTTGAACTCATAAAGGCCCTATCAGCTCTAGAGTGGAAAAGGAGCAAACAGGTTGTGTGGTTTAAATGGTAACTTCCTCATAGGCTTACCTATTTGAACATATGGACCACAAGTACTGATGCTATACGGATGCTTGTGGAATTTCTAGGAGGTGGAGCATTGTTAGAAGTGGGTCACTAGGAAAGGGCCTCAAGGCTTTGTAATCAGGCTTAATTTTCATTTTTTGTTCTTGGATTCCTGAATATAGATACATTGTGACCAACTATTTCTTACTCTTGCTGCATTCTCTTCTATGTCTGCTGCCAGGCAGTTCCCAGTTTGATATATCATATCCTTCTGAAATAATGGACAAAATGAACTTTTTCTCCCCTAAGCTATTTGTTCAGGATACTTTTATCACATTTATCATAAGGTATCTAGGAAAGGGACAACGAGAAAGTGCTATGTAGAGAAGAGAAAGAAGTTGATGAGATGTAGAATTAAAGAACCAAAATAAAATTTTAGTAGATTTTCAACATGTCTTCATTTTTTGCCTTAAGAGGCTAAATGTTAGAGTATATGACTTTACAATTTCTCATGCCTTCATTGGGTACTGCAGTGGTTTGATTAAATCTTTCTTTCTGTGATGCTTAATTCCAGTGAAAACTTAATGAGTTACAGATCATGGCGGTTGCCCACCTTGGTTTGTGAGGGTATTTCAAGGATGGTTGGGTGAGCAAGGAACACCCAACCTGAATTTTGAAAAGACAATTCCTGGACTGACATCTCATGTAAGTGAAAATGAGAAAGTGGGCTAAGGACCAGCATTCATCTCTCTGCTTCCTGACCGTGGATGCAGAGTAACATAGCAGCATCATGTGTGGGCAACTGTGACAGACATCCCTGAGGAGATGCACTGGATCATCAAAACGTGAAACAAAATAAACAATACTTTCTTTAGTTGCTTCTGTTATATGTTTTGTCACAAAAATTGGAAAAATTAACTGGTATACTTAGTGTTCTCCCAAATTCAGAGTTGCTATATGTGATTCCTCTCTTTTATTCTTATATGTCTGTATCTTGAGCACCTGAAGTTCACTGCTACTCAGTTATTTAATTATAACCTCTTTGTTTCTAATATTTGCAGATATTTTCTTAATGATGCATGTCTTGCTGAATGCTACAAATACTTCTGTCCCTATGTAAGTAATAGATCTTAAAATAATCATAAGAATTTTACAACAAGTCCCCTGGGTTATAATATTTCTGACATGGAGTGGATTCATGTTTAGTTAGCTGCTACATGTAGGAGATTAGAGAAGGAAAGATATCCATAAACAGTGGAAAGTCACACTATACATTGAATGACATTTCTAGCATGGTCTTACAGACTTTGAGGAAAAATCATGAGCGTAATGCCCCAAGACTGGATTTTGCTTTTAGTTACATAGTCTGTTTTCAGACTGGCACTAAGATTCCTAGCATTGTGATTTATAGGGCTATTTAAGTACTTAAATGACTTAATGAAATTCTTAGGCAGATAGATGGAACTAGAAAATGTCATCCTGAGTGAGGTAACCTAATCACAAAATAACACACACGGTATGCACTTACTGATAAGTGGATATTAGCACAAAAGCTCAGAATACCCACTATATAATCCACAGACCACATGAAGCTCAAGATAAAGGAAGACCACCGTGTGAATGCTTCTATCCTTCTTAGAAGGAGAAACAAAATACTCACAGGAGGAAGCGAGAAGACAAAATGTGGAACAGAGACTAAAAGAAAGGCCATTCAGAGTCTGCCCCACCTGGGGATCCATCCCATATACAGTCACCAAAATCAGACACTATTGTGGATGCCAAAAAGTGCATGCTGACAGGAACCTGCTACAGCTGTCCTCTGAGAGGCTCTGATACAAATTAAGATGCTTGCAGCTAATCATCAGACTGAGCACCGCGATACCTAGGGAGGAGTTAGAGAAAGGATTGAAGGAGCTCAAGATGTTTACAACCCCATGGGAAGAACAAAAATATCAACTAACCAGACATCCCAGAGCTCCCATGGACAAAACCACCAATCAAAGAGTACCCATGGAGTGATTCCTGGCTCCAGCCACATCTGTAGCAAAGAATGGCCTTGTCAAGCATCAATGGGAGAAGAGGCCCTAGGTCTTCTGAAGGGTTGATGCCCCAGTATTGGGGGATGCCAGGGAGGGGAGGCAGAAGTGAGCCGATGTGTAAGTGGGGGGCACCCTAATTGAAGGAGGGGGATGGAGGATAAGATAGGGGTTCTTTGGAGGGAAAGAAGGAAAGGGGATAACATTTGAAATGTAAATTAAGAAAATATACAATAAAAGAAAGGAAAATAGAAAAAAACTCTCTCTAAGTGCTGGTGTGTGCATGTATGCACATGTGTCTACCCAATTTATTTTAATATATAATGATATCAATAGAACAAAAGCAGAAGATCTAGTAGCAGTTTTGTGTATAATTTTGAACAGTATCATTTTAATTTAGGCCAAAAACACCCTTACATTTTGTTGGGTTTTTGAGTAAATGAAATTTAATAAAATATATAGTTCTAATCCTTAAGTGTAGAGGAAGGCTACTGATTTATTTGAGTTAATTTTATACCCAGCCACTTTGCTGAAGGTGTTTATCAGGTTTAGTAGTTCCCTGGTGGAGCTTTTGGGATCACTTAAATATGCTATCATGCCATCTGCAGATAGTGATATGTGAAAAGTCTTTAATAAATTCCACCACCCCTTCATGGTAAAAGTATTCACAAGATTAGTGGAAAAGGAACCTATCTTGATTTACTTCAAGTCGATAGCTAACAACAAATTGAATGGATAGAAATGCAAACTAATTCCACTAAAATAAGGAACAAGACATTCCACTCTGTTCATACTATTCAACATAGCACTTGAAGTTTTATGTGTAGCAATAAGACAGCTATCTGAGATCAAGGGGACACAACTTGGAAAGGAAGAATTGAAAGTATCATTAACTTTGGATGAAATGAGAGTACATTAGTGACCCTAAAAATTCTACCAGATATCTCTGAGAGTTGATAAACACTTTTAGCACAGTAGTTGCATACAAGATTAACTGTAAGTACTCAGTAGCCTTTCTATATAGAAATGATAAACAGACTGAGGAAGAAAATGAGGAAACAATCACTCTTCCCATGAGCGTCAAGATGTAGATAATGTCTATCCAAGTCAATGAAAGATTTCTATGCTTATAAGCTTATAATCTTTGAAGGAAAATTTGAAGAAGATACCAGAAAATGGAAAGATCTCGAACCTCAGGGATTGGTAGGATTAACAGTAAAAATGGTTGTTTTTATCAAAAAAGTCTACCGACTGAATGCAATCCCCATCAGAATTCCAACACAATTCTTTACAGACCAGGAAATGACAATTCTCAACTTCATAGAGAAAACCAAAATCCAAGAACACAGGATATCTAGAACAATCCTGAATATGAAAAACAAAACAAAAAAGAACAACAACAAAAAGAATAACAAAAAATGTTGGAGGTATTACTTTCACTGATTTTCAAGTCATACTATAAAGCTACAGTGATAAAACCCACAAGATATTGGCATAAAAACAGATACAACAACAAACAGAATTGAATTGTAGGCCCAGACATAAATTCTCACCTAAGGACAGGGAAGCCAGAAATTATCATCTGTAAAGAAAAATCTTCAAAAATAGATTTTGTCAAACTGGGTGTCTCCAGGTGGAAGGATGCAAATGATGCCATATTTATTATCCTGCTCAAATCTCAAGTACAAGTAGATCAAAGACCTTACCATAAAGCCAGAAACACTGAACTTGATAGAGGAGAAATTGGAAAATAGCCTTAAACACTTTGGCATATGACACAACATTCTGAACAGAACACCAATACTATATGCTATAAGATCATCAATTAAAAATATAGGGCTATTTCCAGGGCAGCCGGAGCTAGTTACACCCAGTCATGAAAAAAAATACAAATAAATAAATAAGTAAATGAGCAAATACCTCAAAACAGATTTTGCATTTTACGACAGAGTAGAATAAATGTATTCTTCATTACAAATAGAAATCTTAACTTGCAAGGACTTAATACTGGACAAACAAACTTATTCTGTAAGTATTTCACAGATTTAACATTGTAAAAATTGGAACTTAATCTTCACTACAAACAAAACCCTCAACCTGGAAAGTATATTTTTATTGTTCTGTTTTCTCATTAACTTGTAATGTATATTGTTCCTGTTTTAGTCTCACAGGAAGAGAGAGGGTAATCAAACAGCATTACGTTTATGTAAATAATTGTCAAAGAATAACCTTAATAATAAGATGCTTTAAAACATCTCCAAATGAAGAAAAAAATCATTAAAACAAAATATCAAACAAAAAATACTAAAGATGGTGTTAGCCCTTTTCTAACCTCATGATTGTGATTGCTGGGGAGTTTGTATGCTTTAGACACACAGCACCTTTATGTAGTGAAACTGCTTTTCTTTATTGTCTTTAATATCTTGTCCTTCATGCACTCAGACCTTTTCATGAAATAAACCAGGCTCACAGCACTTAATAAAATGAGGAACTGCACCGCTAATGAATCCTGGCAGTCTTTTCTCATTATGTGCTTAATTTTCCTTAGAGAGCACAACCCTTTGGGTGGGGTCTTCTCATTCTTAAATCATCTTCAATTGGAAGTGAAAGGGAATATGCTCCTTCTCTGTTGAGTTCAGAGAGTCTAGTCTTGCTAACAGATAGAGAAAAGATGAGCTCTTCACAGGCCACAGTATCTAAAATTACACTTGTCTTTATAGCCTGGTACTTTGAGTTTTTGCTTAGGTTTCTTTGAGACTAAAACTCAAACCAAACAAAAGAGAGAGATTAGGGATGGCTCCCTGGTTTTCCTTCTTTTGAGACAAAAATGGCATCAATAACACTCCATTTATTCAAGGTCATTCAATATTCAGGTTCTGCACAGCAAGATAAAAGAGTGGGCCCCTGGCTTTCTCTTCCAGAATATATTAATATTAATATTCTGAGTTAATAGGGATAAATGGCTGTCTGGAGCAGATCTGTACCCTTGTTTCTCAGGCTCCTATTTGATTGGGGAGTGTTCCCAAATGTCTCTTTCTGGAGCTTTGTCCCCTCAATCATTCTACTGCTGTAATTGGAAATATGAGCCCAGAGATTCATTTTATTCATTAACAACTATTTTCCATGATGAATTTTTTTCCTCAGAGTGCTTCAAGTGGTAGTTTTGTAGAAATAAGAAATTTTCCAATTTTGCCTTTTTTCAGAATCTGCATATACAGATTTGGCTTTGACACCAGACATGGAGATGCACAGTTTGGAGTTTGCTCAGGCTGATTTTCATCTTGTTTCATCCAGTGTTTTCTTACCATGACATTTTGGAATGATAATGTATATCCTGCATGAGAAATAAGAAATTTTTCAATTTTGCCTTTTTTCAGAATCTGCATATACAGATTTGGCTTTGACACCAGACATGGAGATGCACAGTTTGGAGTTTGCTCAGGTTGATTTTCATCTTGTTTCATCCAGTGTTTTCTTACCATGACATTTTGGAATGATAATGTATATCCATGGACAGGGGTTTACATGGAACACAGATGTTGACATCATCCATCCAGCTGTGATACTTGCCACCTTATTTCCTTGAGACAATGTCACTCATCGAACTTGGAGCTAAGCTGGCAGTTAGCAAGGCCAGTGATCCTCTTTTGTCTGTGCCCCAACTCTCATGCTTGGCTTTTTATATTGTTGCTAGGGATTAAATCAGATATTTTTGCTGACACAACAGGAACTTTTCCATACCGAACTACTTTTCCATGCCTAAATCATGCTATTTTATTAATATCTCTTTTGTGTAAAGGAAAACACAGAGAACTACATCAATGGCATAAATCATTTATTGAGCTGAAGTCCCCATGTTCTATGGTAAAGCATCCAATGGAGTCAGTTTTGCTGACTATCCTTGCCAGTCTTCTCCAGGACCAACAGCTCATAGTGAACTGTTTTTATGAAGAGTTAAAGAGATAAAGAAACATTTAGCCCATGTCTCCTGGGTCTGTTCTTACCAGACTTTCTCCATACTTGATTCATGGGTACTTTTTAATATTTTGTACTTGTTCCCTGTAAAACAAGATATTAAAAGGGTCTTCTTCAGGTCTGTTTCAGACCCTATACTTAGTACTGAAGTTAGTGAAATGCCAATATCCATCTTAGCTTCAATCATATGAACTCATATGTGTGAGAGAGTTTTGAAATTCCAGGGATAGCAGTATGTGTCATGTTTTTTTTTTTCCTATCCGTTTCTGCTCAACAAACCCACGAGTAGTTCCAATGTCTTGAACTACAAACCTGTGAAGGCCTCCAATGGGACATGTTGGTTCATTTTGAGAACTAATCTTTGTGAAAGCAGCACTTACTATACCATTGTCTTAGTTAGGGTTTTCATTACTGTGAAAAGACACCATGACCTAGGTGAATATTTTAAAGGATAGCATTTAATTAGGGCTTGCTTTACAGGTTCAGGGGTTCAATCCATTATCATCAAAGCAAAAAGCATGGTCCTGGAGGACTTGAAATTGTGATATCTTATTTCAAAGGCAAGCAGGAGATGACTGGTTCCTACCTGGGTAGAAAGAGGGTCTCAAAGCCCATGCCCACAGTGACACATTTCCTCCAACAAGGCCACATCTCATGATAGTACCACTTCCAATTTGCCAAATATATTCAAACCACATTCTACTCCCTGGTTACAATAGGACAGTTCAAATACATGACTCTATAGAGGTCATACCTAGGCACAGCACAATGCAAAATACATTATTCCAACTTTACAGTCCCCATAGTCTATAAGAGTTTCTCCAGTGTTAGGAGTTCAAAGTTCAATGTTTCTTCTGAGATTAGGTAATCTCTAAACTGTAATCCCTTAAAAATCAAAAAACAAAAAGAAGACCACATACCCCCAATATCATGCAGGATATATATTATCATTCCAAAATGTCATGGTAAGAAAACACTGGATGAAACAAGATGAAAATCAACCTGAGCAAACTCCAAACTGTGCATCTCCATGTCTGGTGTCAAAGCCAAAGCAATCATCAGATTTCTGAATCTTTCCATCCTTGTTCACTTCTATTGCCAGATCCTGCATTTAACAGCAAGAAACTTCTTCGTTGTCTGTTCTGCCATTCCCTGTTGCAAAATTTCTTCAGCAGTTTGCCTACAACTCTGGTATCTCTAACATCTTGTGGCATCCAAGACAACTTAACCTTTACAGCATCTTGTTCGAATGTCTAGGATCCACACATGATTTTCTGGGCTCCTCATAAGGGTTTTGCCACTTCTCTAGCTCTGTCCTCTGTAGCACTCTAAGCTCTTATTGACTCTAATTCCCTGATGCTTTTCTTGGTGATCATCCCATGGTTCTGGAATCTCCAATATCCTGGGGTCTTCACCAACAAACAGGTTTCACCAGTAGTCTTTCATAGACTCTCTTCATGATGCTAAGCCTCAAATTGTTTTCATGGTCCCTTCTTTCCTGAGACCTCAACTCTTACTCAGGCTGTTCCTTCAACAGTGGCCATCCCTACACTCTCACAGTGCCAAGCCTCATGTGATCTCATGACCCCTCCATACCTTTAAAGCCAATACTACCTTGGTGATTCTTACACACTACAAGTCCAGCTGCAGCAGGAGATACAACCTTGCACATCTCTGGAACACAGCTTCTTTGTACTCCAATTAGATGGAAACAGCATGGAAATCTGGGGCAAGTTTCTTCACAAGGGAGTCTATGCTTTGAATCAGCATCATATATATGGTGCAGTTTCTCTCACAGACAGGATCTATGGGTCCAGGAGTCAAGAGGTGGAAAAGCGCATTCACTACCACTCCTAGTAGCCCACTAAATGTTGTCTCTGCAACCCTAAATTCTGCTGGGCAAGAAGTTTCGAAAGAATGCTAGCAAGTAACTGCAAGCAGTTGCATAGAAAAAGGAAACTTTCCTTCTTTTTATGTATGCCTCCAGCAGAAAATCTTTCCCAGATTAAAGTGTGAACCACAACATCTGGATCTATGGTGTTCTTTACTTGAAACTTGATCTGTCTCAGGCTGACCATGATCAGAGATCTGATTTCCTCTCTCTCCTGGGATTAAAGGCATGTACCACCTTTCTCTGACTAAGCTTTTCATGGAGACTATGTTTCAAGATTCATATCAAAAGCATGCGTTTTTCAGCCTCAAGGTCTTTAAATCCACTATGAGATATGGGCAATATATCTTGATATTGACAGATATATCTTCAGTGACTTAATCAGAATATATTTTTGAAAAACTTTAAGCACTAAAATTTCAATAACTGGAAACCAATTACACATTAAGTCAAAAATAGGTTATCATTGTGTTATTATCATCTGCAATACTCCCTATCAGTGTTTTTATACAACAAACTTATATTCAATACACTTCCAGACTAGAATGCAATCATTTTTGCTTGATTGACTGCTGTATTTTCTATGATGAGAAACTTGAATGTAACAACATGTGAGTGCCAGGGAGCACTGGTAACTATATGTGGATTCCTAGACATTCTTTATGTGTCATTAGATATATCTGATTTTGAAATTTTAAAATATATTCCAGTTGCATTAGCTTTATTATATATGACTTTTATTTCATCCTACTTCAAATTCATCCAGCAAAGAAGTGACACATGAAGAAATAAGTAATAATGTATGCTTCAAATATAAATATGACAAAAAAAGTTTACAAATCCTCAAAGAATCTCATTGCTAGAATTTGAAATGTGGCAGAAAGCTCAATAGAGTAATAAGAGTTTTCCTCTAAGTTTCTATAAGAAAACATTCAGTAAGTTTCTGCAAACGACAGAACAAAAGGGGAAAAGAGAAGACAAATGGAAAATGAGAGTAAAACGGATTGGTAAGGAAAGAAATGCAGAGGAGGTAGGTAGGTTTAGTCCTTGTCAGCTATGACACAGAAGAGTAAGCAGGAGGAGAGCCAATGGGAAATTAGATGCATAGTGACACTAGTATAGTCAAGAATGGATTGTGGTGTGTTTATTTGAGAGTGTTTGTGTGTATGTGTGTACAGGCATACACACTTCTGTATGCAGGTTCAATCTACCAAATGTGTACTTGCAGAGGACAAAGGTTCATGTCAGTTTTCTTCTTCAATTATTTCTTCAGCTTATGTTTTTCAATATTTTGTAGGTTCTATTAATTTTTGAAATTCTGTTCATATCTTGTCTGTGTAGACTTTTGTGAGTACGTGTGTGTGTGTGTTTGTGTGTGTGTGTGTGTGTGTGCTTGTTCTCACGCGTGCAAATTCTACAAAGCACATGTGAAAGTCTGGGAACAACTAGCATGAATTGGTTCTCTTCTGTCATCTGTCTAACAACTGACCTTTCACCTGGGTAATCTTTCCAGCTGTCTACCTTATTGTTTTGAATTTGTCTCTCGGGGGAGATTCTGGAGCTTAACTAAATCTGCTATATTGGCTAACCAGCAAGATTCAGAAATCCCGTTTGTGTGTCTTCTCAACCCTGTCTCTTGTAAAATAGAAAAACAACACCACAAGTTTAGCTTTTTCATATGGGTGATAAAAATAAGAACTCAGGTTCTTACATTTTCACAGTACACTTTACCAAGTCATCTCTCAGTTTTTAAACAAGTTTCTTCTATAGTGAAATATTAGATCTATAGGAATACTAGGCTGAAATCTATATGTTCTCTAGTAGGAGATATCTCAAGCTGTAGATAAAAAGGCAAAACCCAGTAATATAAAATGAATTGTCTTTATCAACATTTCTTGTATCATTTTAATATCACCTTTTCTCTTCCCTCATTGCAGCTCAGCATTAGTAGTTGAAATCTTGTCCATCTTCATGTTAACCTTTAAGACATTCTCAATGTAGAAATGAGTAAACCTAATTACTACGAATATTAGTTATTTTTTTATTGATGTAAGAAAATATCCGATGAAAGAAGCTGAGAGGACTGAGTGAGGCAGACTCAGGCTGACTCCATGACAGGCTGAAAACCAACAGTTTTGGAGAATAGCCCAAATTTATGTTTCCAAGAACTGGAAAAGACTGAAAACAATCAATTCCAGGAAAAAATACCACTTGCTGGCAGCCAATCTGGAAGCTGCCTTACCACCTAGTCTGAGCCAACCTCATGGGCAACCAATCAGAAGCTGTAAAGCTGACCCACCAGCTAGCCTGAGACAAGTATAATTAAGTAGCAAAAGTCCCCAAATCCCTCAGTGCTTTAACCAATCACAAAGGCAGCCATACTCCTGGAGATAGAGCTAATCAGTAATAGGAATGAAAGATAAAAGTCACCCATTCCTACCCTAACAGACTTAAAATTGACCCTGAAATTTCCACACCTTTGTCTTCCATCCTGATGAATGGTAGAACCCCCCCTCCCTGCTGGCAGGTTATCTACAAAATAAACACTCTTTCCTGTTGCATATTATTTGAGTCTGGGGTATTCTTCCCAAACCATAGCCTCATAAAACTTGATGAATAAAAGGTTTATTTTGCCTCTCACTTTGACAGGGAGGACATGACTACAAACTGTGTGAAACTCATCTTAACATTGCATTACAAGCAGAGAAATGAATGCTGTGCTCGGCTCAACTTTCTCCTTTTTATTCTATTCATGACTGCAACCCATTGAATGGTGCAGTCCACATTCAGAGTATTCTCACCATAGTTAGGACAGTCATAATTCTCCCTTAGAGTCATTGTCTGGGATTTGTTTCCTAAGTGAATCTAGATCCTGTCATACTGACAATTAATATTAATGAATACATTATCATCCCTCAGTATTTGTATATCTCAAATTTTACTAGCATAATTTCAACATGAATTAAATACATTATGAAATGAGAAGAGCTGTTCTATACCATGTTGAGAAATAGAGAGCAGCCGAGTCACAGAGACAGATTTGATTTATTTTTTCACATCTTCATCACATACATTTGCCTTTCCTGTGTGGAGATATAGCAGAAGACATTCCTAAAGGAGAGGCATTGCCAAGGATCAGAGATTGTCATATAATAAGCAGTGTTTTAGGAATTTTGCTTTATAACACAGAAGTATGATCTCCATTATAAACATCTCATGTGTTTATTGTGTTTTGTGAATTCAGTAGGTTCCCAATAGGATTCGCAAGTAAAAAGGGTTCTATTCAAGATACAGCAATATTTTAAAGAACTGAAACACTGTTTCATTGTGAATTCAGGTAGTTCCCATTAGCTGGCTCTAGTAATATGTGTACTTTTAAAGATTTATCAAATTTCGTGAGCCAAATCTATGTAACTTGGTGAATTCAGTTAGTTCCCAATAGGCCGCAATAGTAACAAGTGGACTGTTCAGGATATAGAAAAATTTTCACGAATGGAATCAAAATTTTAGGCAAATTCAGTGAGTTCCCAATGGGAGATCTTGTATGAGTGTACTTTTCAAGATATAACAACATTTTAACAAACGGAATCTAAGTATCATGTTGAATTCAGCAGGTTCCCAATAGGATTCGCATGCAATAAAGGTACTATTCAAGATACAGCAATATATTCAGGAACTGAAACACTGTTTCTTTGTGAATTCAGGTAGTTCCCATTGGCAGGCTCTAGTAATATGTGTCCTTTTAAATATTAATCAAAATTTCGTTACCCAATTCTAAGTAACTTGGTGAATTCAGTTAGCTCCCAGTAGGCCGCAATAGTAACAAGAGGACAGTTCGGGATATAGAAAAATTTTCAATAATGGAATCATAATTTCTAGGCGAATTCAGTGAGTTCCCAATGGGAAATGCTTGTATGAGTGTACTTTTCTAGATATAGCAATATTTTATCGAACGGAATCTGAGTATCATGGTGAATTCACTAGTTTCCCAGTAGGATTCGCATGTAATAAGGGTGCTATTCAAGATACAGCAACATTTTACCGAACTGAAATACTGTTTCTTTGTGAATTCAGGTAGTTCCCTATAGCAGGCTCTGGTAATATGTGTACTTTTAAAGATTTTTTAAAAATTATTGAGCCGAATCTAAGTAACTTGGTGAATTCAGTTAGTTTCCAATAGGCCGCAATAGTAACAAGTGGACTGTTCGGAATATAGAAAAATTTCCAGGAATGGAATCAATATTTCTGGGAAAATTCAGTGTCTTCCCAATGGGACATGCTCGTATGAGTGTACTTTTCAAGATAGAGCAACATTTAAATGAACAGAATCTAAGTATCTTGGTGAATTCAGTGGGTTCCCAGTAGGATTCGCATGTATTAAGGGTACTATTCAAAATACAGCAAAATTTTAATGAACTGAAACACTGTTTCTTTGTGAATTCAAGGAGTTCCCATTAGCAGTCTCTAGTAATATGTGTACTTTAAAGATTTATCAAATTTCCTGAGCTGAATCTATGTAAATTGGTGAATTCAGTTAGTTCCCAATAGGCTGCAATAGTAACAAGTGGTCTTTTGGGATATAGAAAAATTTTCAGGAATGAAATAAAAATTTCTAGGCGAATTCAGTGAGTTCCCAATGAGACATGCTTGTATGAGTGTACTTTTCAAGATATAGCAACATTTTAACGAACGGAATGTAAGTATCATGGTGAATTCAGAAGGCTCCCAATAGGATTCGCATGTAATAAGGGTGCTATTCAAGATACAGCAACATTTTAAAGAACTGAAACACTGTTTCTTTTTGAATTCAGGTAGTTCCCATTAATTGGCTCTAGTAATATGTGTACTTTTAAAGATTTATCAAAATTTCGTTATTGATTCTAAGTAACTTGGTGAATTCAGTTAGATCCCAATAGGCCGCATTAGTAAGAAGAGGACAGTTCGGGATATAGAAAAATTTTCACTAATGGAATCATAATTTCTAGGCGAATTCAGTGAGTTCCCAATGGGACATGCTTGTATGTGTGTACTTTCCAAGATATAGCAACATTTTAATGAACGGAATCTAAGTATTATGGTGAATTCAGTAGGTTTTCAGTAGGATTTGCATGTCATAAGGGTACTATTCAAGATACAGCAACATTTATCGAACTGAAACACTGTTTCTTTGTGAATTCAGGTAGTTCCAATTAGCAGTCTCTAGTAATATGTGTACTTTTAAAGATTTTTCAAATTTTATTGAGCCGAATCTAAGTAACTTGGTGAATTCAGTTAGTTCCCAATAGGCTGCAATAGTAACAAGTGGACTGTTCGGGATATGGAAAAATTTTCACGAATGGAATTTCTAGGCGAATTCAGTGAGTTCCCAATGGGACATGCTTGTATGAGTGTACTTTTCAAGATAGAGCAACATTTAAATGAACAGAATCTAAGTATCATGGTGAATTCAGTGGGTTCCCAATAGGATTGGCATGTAATTAGGGTACTATTCAAGATACAGAACTTTTTAATGAACTGAAACACTGTTTCTTTGTGAATTCAGGTAGTTCACATTAGCAGGGTCTACAAATATGTGTACTTTTAGTAATTTATCAAATTTCGTGAGCTGAATCTAAATAAATTAGTGAATTCACTTAGTTCCCAAAAGTCCGCAATAGTAACAAGTGGACTGTTCGGGATAGAGAAAAAATTTCAGGAATGGAATCAAAATTTCTAGGCGAATTCAGTGAGTTCCCAATGGGACATGCTTGTATGAGTGTACATTCCAAGATATAGCAACATTTTAACACACAAAATCTAAGTATCATTGTGAATTCAGTGGGTTCAAAATAGGATTGGCATGTAATAAGGGTACTATTCAAGATACAGCAACATTTTAATGAACTGAAATTTTGCTTCTTAGTGAATTCAGGTAGTTCCTATATTCAGGCTCTAGAAATATGTGTTCTTTCAAAGATTTATCAAATTTCGTGAGCCGAATCTAAGTAACTTGGTGAATTCAGTTAGTTCCCTATAGGCCGCAATAGTAACAAGTGGTCTTTCGGGATATAGAAAAATTTTCAGGAATGAAATAAAAATTTCTAGGCGAATTCAGTGAGTTCCCAATGAGACATGCTTGTATGATTGTACTTTTTAAGATATAGCAACATTTTAATGAACGGAATGTAAGTATCATGGTGAATTCAGAAGTTTCCCAATAGGATTCGCATGTAATAAGGGTGCTATTCAAGATACAGCAACATTTTAAAGAACTGAAACACTGTTTCTTTGTGAATTCAGTTACTTCCCATTAGCAGGCTATAGTAATATGTGTACTTTTAAAGATTTATCAAAATTTCGTGAGCCGAATCTAAGTAAGTTGGTGAATTCAGTTAGTTCCCAAAAGGCCGCAATAGTAACAAGAGGACAGTTCGGGATATAGAAAAATTTTCATGAATAGAAACGTAATTTCTTGGCAAATTCAGTGAGTTCCCAATAGGAGATGCTTGTATGTGTGTACTTTTCAAGATATAGCAACATTTTAACAAACGGATCTAAGTATCATGGTGAATTCAGGATGTTCCCAGGAGGATTCGCATGTAATACGGGTGCTATCAACATACAGCAACATTTTAACGAAGAGAAACACTGTTTCTTTGTGAATTCAGGTAGTTCCCTATAGCAGGCTCTAGTAATATGTGTCCTTTTAAATATTTATAAAAATTTCGTTACCCGTTCTAAGTAACTTGGTGAATTCAGTTAGTTCCCAATAGGAAGCAATAGTAACAAGACAACAGTTCGGGATATAGAAAAATTTTCTCTAATGGAATCATACATACTAATGGAATTCAGTGGGACATACTTGTATGAGGTGTACTTTTCAAGATATAGCAACATTTTAATTAAAAGAATCTAAGTATCATGGTGAATTCAGTGGGTTCCCAATAGGATTCCATTGTATTAAGGGTACTATTCATGATACAGCAACATTTTAATGAACTGAAATAGTGTTTCTTTGTGAATTCAGGTAGGTCCTATTAGCATGCTCTAGGAATATGTATTCTTTTAAAGATTTAGCAGATTTCATATCCGAAACTAAGTAACTTGGTGAATTCAGTTAGTTCCCAATAGGCCGCAGTATTAACAAGTGGACTGTTCGGGACATACAAAAATTTTCACGAATCGAATCAAAATTTTAGGCGAATTCAGTGAGTTCCCATAGGACATGCTTGTATGAGTGTACTTTTCAAGATATAGCAACATTTTAACGAACGGAATCTAAGTATCATGGTGAATTCAGTAGGTTCCCAGGAGGATTCGCATGTAATAAGGGTGCTATTCAAGATACAGCAACATGTTAGCGAACGGAAACACTGTTTCTTTGTGAATTCAGGTAGTTCCCATTAGCAGGCTGTAGTAATATGTTTACTTTTAAAGACTTATCAAAATTTCGTTAGCCGAATCTAAGTAACTTGGTGAATTCAGTTAGTTTCCAATAGGCCGCAGTAGTAACAAGTGGACTGTTAAGGATATAGAATAAATTTCACGAATGGAATCAAAATTTCTAGGCGAAATCAGTAGGTTCCCAATATGACATGCTTGTATGAGTGTACTTTTCAAGGTATAGCAACATTTTAACGAACGGAATCTAAGTATCATGGTGAATTCAGTAGGTTCCCAATAGGATTCGCATGTAATAAGGGTTCTATTCAAGATACAGCAGTATTTTAACGAACTGAAATACTGTTTATTTGTGAATTCAAGTAGTTCCCATTAACAGCCTCTAGTAATATGTGTACACTTAAAGATATATCAAAATTTCGTGAGCCGAATCAAAGTAACTTGGTGAATTCAGTTAGTTCCCAACAGACCGCAATAGTAACAAGAGGACAGTTTAGAATATAGAAAAATTTTCACGAATGGAATTAGAATTTCTAGGCGAATTCAGTGAGTTCCCAATGGGAGATGCTTGTATGAGTGTACTTTTCAAGATGTAGCAACATTTTAACGAAAGGAATCTAAGTATCATGGTGAATTCACTAGGTTCCCAATAGGATTCGCATGTAATAAGGGTACTATTCAAGATACAGCAATATATTTAGGAACTGAAACACTCTTCTTTGTGAATTCAGGTAGTTCCCTCTAGCAGGCTCTAGTTATATGTGTACTTTTAAAGATTTTTCAAAATTTTGTGAGCCAAATCTAAGTAACTTGGTAAATTCAGTTAGTTACCAATAGGCAGCAATAGTGACAAGTGGACAGTTCGGGATATAGAAAAATTTTCATGAATAGAAACTTAATTTCATGGCAAATTCAGTGAGTTCCCAATAGGAGATGCTTGTATGCGTGTATTTTTCAAGATATAGCAACATTTTAACAAACGGAATCTAAGTATCATGGTGAATTCAGTATGTTCCCAGTATGATTCACATGTAATACGGGTGCTATTCAACATACAGCAACATTTTAACGAAGTGAAACAATTTTTCTGTGTGAATTCAGGTAGTTCCCTATAGAAGGCTCTAGTAATATGTGTCCTGCTAAATATTTATCAAAATTTCGTTACCTGTTCTAAGTAACTTTGTGAATTCAGTTAGTTCCCAATAGGAAGCAATAGTAACAAGACGACAGTTCGGGATATAGAAAAATTTTCACTAATGGAATCATACATAATAATGGAATTCAGTGAGTTCCCAATGGGAGATGCTTGTATGAGTGTACTTTTCAAGATATAGCAACATTTTAACGAACGGAATCTAGGTATCATGGTGAATTCATTAGTTACCCAGTAGGAGTCACATGTCATAAGGGTGCTATTCAAGATAGAGCAACATTTTAATGAACTGAAACACTGATGCTTTGTGAATTGAAGTAGTTCCCTATAGCAGGCTCTAGTAATATGTGTACTTTTATAGATTTTTCAAAATTTACTGAGCCGAATCTAAGTAACTTGGTGAATTCAGTTAGTTCCCTATAGGCCACAATAGTAACAAGTGGACTTTCGGGATTCAGAAAAATTTTCACGAATGGAATCAAAAATTCTAGGCGAATTCAGTGAGTTCCCAATGGGACATGCTTGTATGAGTGTACTTTTCAAGATATAGCAACATTTTAACGAACGGAATCTAAGTATCATGGTGAATCAGAAGGTTCCCAATAGGATTCACATGTAATAAGTGTGCTATTCAAGATACAGCAACATTTTAACGAACTGAAATTTCCCAATGGGATTCGCATGTAATAAGGGTACTATTCAAGATACAGCAATATATTTATGAACTGAAACACTGTTTCTTTGTGATTTCAGGTAGTTCCCTATAGCAGGCTCTAGTAATATGTGTACTTTTAAAGATTTTTCAAAATTTCGTCAGCCGTATCTAAGTAACTTGGTGAATTCAGTTAGTTCCCAGTAGGCCGCAATAGTAACAAGTGGAATGTTCGGGATATAGAAAAATTTTCGCGAATGGAATCAAAATTTCTAGGTGAATTCAGTGAGTTCCTAATGGGAGATGCTTGTAAGAGTGTACTTTTCAAGATATAGCAACATTTTAACGAACGGAATCTAAGTATATTGGTGAATTCAGTGGGTTCCCAATAGGATTCGCATGTATTAACGGTGCTATTCAAGATATAGCAACATTTTAGTGACTGAAACACTGTTTATTTGTGAATTCAGGTAGTTCCCATTAGCAGGCTATAGTAATATGTGTTCTCTTAAAGATTTATCAAATTTCGTGGGCTGAATCTAAGTAACTTGGTGAATTCACTTAGTTCCCATTAGGCCGAAATAGTAACAAGTGTACTGTACGGGATATAGAAAAATTTTCATGAATGGAATCAAAATTTCTAGACAAATTCAGTGACTTCCCAATGGGACATGCTTTTATGAGTGTACTTTTCAAGATATAGCAACATTTTAACGAACAGAATCTAAGTATCATGGTGAATTCAGTAGTTTCCCAATAGGATTCCCATGTAATAAGGGTGTTATTCAAGATACAGCAATATTTAACGAACTGAAACACTGTTTCTTTGTGAATTCAGGTAGTTCCCTATAGCAGGCTCTAGTAATATGCGTCCTTTTAAATATTTATCAAAATTTCGTTACCCGTTCTAAGTAACTTGGTGAATTCAGTTAGTTCCCAATAGGAAGCAATAGTGACAAGACGACAGTTCGGGATATAGAAAAATTTTCACTAACGGAATCATACATAATAATGGAATTCAGTGGGACTTGCTTGTGTGAGGTGTACTTTTCAAGATATAGCAACATTTTAATTAAAACAATCTAAGTATCATGGTGAATTCAGTGGGCATCCCAATAGGATTCCATTGTATTAAGGGTACTATTCAAGATACAGCAATATTTTAATGAACTGAAACACTGTTTCTTTGTGAATTCAGGTAGTTCCCATTAGCAGGCTCTAGTAATATGTGTACTTTTAAAGATTTAATTAAAATTTCCTGAGCCAAATATAAGTAACTTGATGAATTCAGTTAATTCCAATAGGCCGCAATATTAACAAGTGGACTGTTCGCGACATACAAAAATTTTCATGAATTGAATCAAAATTTTAGGCGAATTCAGTGAGTTCCCAATGGGACATGCTTGTATGAGTGTACTTTTGAAGATATAGCAACATTTGAACAAATTTTATGTAAATATCATGGAGAATTCAGTAGGTTCCCAATAGGATTCGTATGTACTAAGGATACTATTCAAGATACAGCAACATTTTAACGAACTGAAACACTGTTTCTTTGTGAATTCATGTAGTTCCCATTAGCAGGCTATAGTAATATGTGTACTTTTAAAGATTAATCAAAATTTCGTGAGCCGAATAAATACTTGGTGAATTCGGTTAGTCCCCAATAGGCTGCAATAGTAACAAGTGGACAGTTCTGGATATAGAAAACTTTTCACGAATGGAATCAAAATTTCTAGGTGAATTCAGTGAGTTCGCAATGGGACATGCTTGTACGAGTGTGCTTTTCAAGATATAGCAACATTTCAACGAACAGAATCTATGTATCATGGTGAATTCAGTTTGTTCCCAATAAGATGTGCATGTAATAAGGGTGCTATTCAAGATACAGCAACATTTTATCGAAATGAAACACTGTTTCTTTGTGAATTCAGGTAGTTCCCTATAGCAGGCTCTAGTAATATGTGTACTTTTAAAGTTTGTCAAAATTTCGTGAGCCGAACCTAAGTAACTTGTTGAATTCAGTTAGTTCCCAATGGCCGCAATAGTAACAAGTGGACTGTTCGGCAAATAGAAAAATTTTCACGAATGGAATTAAAGTTTGTAGGCGAATTCAGTGAGTTCCCAATGGGACCTGGTTGTATGAGTGTACTTCTCTAGATAAAAGACATTTTAACGAAAGGAATCTAAGTATCATTTTGAATTCAGTCGGTTCCCAATAGGATTCGCATATAAGAAGGGTGCTATTCAAGATACAGTGACATTTTAACGAACGGAAACACTTTTTCTCTGTGAATTCAGGTAGTCCCTATAGCACATTCAAGTAATATGTGTACTTTTAAAGATTTTTCAAAATTTCGTGAGCCAAATCTAAGTAACTTGGTAAATTCAGTTAGTTACCAATAGGCAGCAATAGTGACAAGTGGACTGTTCGGGATATAGAAAAATTTTCACGAATGGAATCAAAATTTCCAGGCAAATTCTGTGAGTTCCCAATGGGAGATGCTTATATGAGTGTACTTTTCAATATATAGCAACATTTTAAGGAACGGAATCTAAGTATCATGGTGAATTCAGTAGGTTCCCAGTAGGATTCCCATGTAATAAGGGTGCTATTCAAGATACAGCAACATTTTAATGAACTGAAACACTGTTTCTTTTGATTTCAGGTAGTTCACTATAGCAACCTCTAGTAATATGTGTACTTTTACAGATTTTTCAAAATTTTGTGAGGCAAATCTAATTAACTTGTTGAATTCAGTTAGTTTTCAATAGGCCGCAACAGTAACAAGTGGACTGTTCGGGATAGAGAAAAATTTTCAGGAATGGAATCAAATTTCTACGGGAATTCAGTGAGTTCCCAATGTGACATGCTTGTATGAGTGTGCTTTTCAAGATATAGCAACATTTTAACGAACAGAATCTAAGTAACATGGTGAATTCAGTAGGTTCCAAACAGGATTCGCTTGCAATGAGGGTACTATTCAAGATACAGCAACATTTTAAAGAACTGAAACATTGTCTCTTTGTGAATTTAGGTAGTTCCCATTAGCAGGCTCTAGTAATATGTGTACTTTTAAAGATTTATCATAATTACCCAAGCCGAATCTTAGTAACTTGGTGAATTCAGTTAGTTCCCAATATGCCGCAATAGTAACAAGTGGAGTGTACGGGATATAGACAAATTTTCACAAATGGAATCAAAATTTCTAGACAAATTCAGTGAGTTTCCAATGGTACATGCTTGTATGAGTGTGCTTTTCAAGATATAGCAACAGTTTAACGATCGGAGTCTAAGTATCATGGTGAATTCAGTGGGTTCGTTATAGGATTCGCATGTAATAAGGGTACGATTCAAGATACAGCAACATTTTAACGAACTGAAACACTGTTTCTTTGTGAATTCAGGTAGTTCCCATTAGCAGGCTCTAGTAATATGTATACTTTAAAAGATTTATCCAAATGTCGTGAGCTGAATCTAAGTAACTTGTTGAATTCAGTTAGTTCCCAATAGGCCCCAATATTAACAAGTGGACTGTTCGAGATATAGAAAAATTTTCACGAATGGAATCAAATTTCTAGGCAAATTCAGTGAGTTCCCAATGGGACATGCTTGTATGAGTGAGCTTTTCAAGATATAGCAACATTTTAACGAACAGAATCTAAGTATCATGGTGAATTCTGTAGGTTCCCAAAAGGATTCGCATGTAATAACGGTACTATTCAAGATACAGCAACATATTAACGAACTGAAACACTGTTTTTTTGTGAATTCTGGTAGTTCCCATTAGCAGGGTCTAATAATATTTGTACTTTTAAAGATTCATCAAATTTTGTGAGCCGAATTCAAGTAACTTGGTGAATTCAGTTAGGTCCCAATAGGCTGCAATAGCAACAAGTGGACTGTTCGGGATATAAAAAAATTTTCACGAATAGAATCCAAATTTCTAGGCAATTTTAATGAGAACCTAATCTGTCGTGCTTGTATGAGTGTACTTTTCAAGATATAGCAACATTTTAACAAACAGAATCTAAGTATCATGGTGAATTCTGTGCGTTCCTAAGTGGATTCACACGTAATAAGGAACTATTCAAGATACAGCAACATTTTAACGAATTGAAACATTGTTTCTTTGTGAATTCAGGTAGTTCACATTAGCTGGCTCTAGTAATATGTGTACTATTAAAGATTTATCAAATTTCGTGAGCCGAATCTAAGTAACTTGGTGAATTTAGTTAGTTCCCTATAAGCCGCAATATTAACAAGTGGACTGTTCGGTATATAGAAAAATTTTCAGGAATGGAATCAAAATTTCTGGACGAGTTCAGTGAGTTCCCAATGGGACATTGTTGTATGAGTGTACTTTTCAAGATATAGCAACATTTTAACGTACAGAATATAAGTATAATAGTGATTTCAGAGGGTTCCCAATAGGATTCGCATGTATTAAGGGTACTATTCAAGATATAGCAACATTTTAACGAACTGAAACACTGTTTCTTTGTGAATTCAGGAAGTTCCCATTAGCAGGCTCTAGGAATATGTGAACTTTAAAGATTTATCAAAATTTCATGAGCCGAATCTAAGTAACTTGGCGAATTCAGTTAGTTCCCAGTAGGCTGCAATAATAATAAGTATATTGTCGGTATATAGAAAAATTAACACGAATGGAATCAAAATTTCGAGGCGAATTTAAGGAGTTTCCAATATGACATGCTTCTATGAGTGTCCTTTTCAAGATATAGGAACATTTTAACGAACAGATTCTAAGTATCATTGTGAATTCAGTGGGTTCCCAATAGGATTCGCATGTATTAAGGGTATTATTCAAAATACAGGAACATTGTAACGAACTGAAACACTGTTTCTTTCTGAATTTTGGTAGTTCCCATTAGCAGGCTCTAGTAATATGTGTACTTTTAAAGATTTATCAAATTTCGTGAGCCGAATCTAAGTAACTTGGTGAATTCAGTTAGTTCCCAACAGGCCCAATAGTAACAAGTGGTCTGTTCGGGATATAGAAAAATTTTCAGGAATGGAATTAAAATTTCTAGGCGAATTCAGTGACTTCACAATGGGACATGCTTGTATGAGTGTGCTTTTCCAGATATAGCAACATTTTAATGAACGGAATCTAAGTATCATGGTGAATTCAGTAGGTTCTCAATAGGATTCGCATGCAGTAATGTTACTATTCAAGGTACAGCAACATTTTAACGAAATGAAAGACTGTTTCTTTGTGAATTCAGGTAGTTCCCATTAGCAGGCTCTGGTAATATGTGTACTTTTAAAGATTTATCAAATTTCGTGAGCAGAATCTAAGTAACTTGGTGAATTCAGTTAGTTCCCAACATGCTGCAATAATAACAAGTGGAGTGTTCAGATACAGTAAGTTTTTCGGGAATGGAATCAAAATTTCTAGGCAAATTCAGTGAGTTCCCAATGGGACATGCTTGTATGAGTGTACTTTTCAAGATATAGCAACATTTTAAGGAACGAAATCTCAGTATCATTTTGAATACAGTACGTTTCCAATAGGATTCGCATGTAATAAGGGTACTATTCAAGATACAGCAACATTATAAAGAACTGAAACACTGTTTCTTTGTCAATTCTGGTAGTTCCCATTAGCAGGCTCTAGTAATATGTGTCCTTTGAAAGATTTATCAAAATATCGTGAGCAGAATCTATGTAACTTGTTGCATTCAGTTAGTTCCCAATAGGCCTCAATAGTAATAAGTGGAATGTTCGAGATGTTGAAAAATTTTCAGGAATGTGATCAAAATTTCTAGACGAATTCAGTGAGTCCCAATGGGACATGCTTGTATGAGTGTGCTTTTCAATATAGAGCAACATTTTAACGAACGGAATTTAAGTATCATGGTGAATTCAGTGGGTTCACAATAGGATTCGCATGTAGTAATGGTACTATTCAAGGTAGAGCAACATTTTAAAAAACTGAAACACTGTTTCTTTGTGAATTCAGGTAGTTCCCATTAGCAGGCTCTAGTAATATGTTTACTTTTAATGATTAATCAAAATGTCGTGAGCCGAATCTAAGTAATTTGGTGAATTCAGTAACTTCACAATAGGCTGCAATTGTAACAAGTGGACAGTTTGGGTTATAGAAATCACGAATGGAATCAAAATTTCTAGGCGAATTCAGTGAGTTCCCAGTGGGAGATGCTTGTATGAGTGTACTTTTCAAGATGTACCAACATTTTAAATAACGGAATCTAAATATCATGGTGAATTCCGTAGGTTCCTGGTAGGATTCGAATGTAATAAGGGTACTTTTCATGATACAGCAACATTTTAACAAAAAGAAACACTGTGTCATCGTGAATTCAGGTAGTTCCCATTAGCAGCCTCTAGGAAGATGTGTACTTTTAAAGATTTATCAAAATTTCGTAAGCCGAATTTAAGTAACTTGGTGAATTCCGTTAGTTCACAATAGACCGCAATAGTAACGTGTGGACTGTTCTGGATATAGAAAAATTTCCACGAATGGAATCAAAGTTTCTAGGTGAATTCATTGAGCTCCCAGTGGGACATACTTGTAGGAGTGTACTTTTCAAGATATATCAACATTTTAACAAAGGGAATCTAAGCATCATGGTGAATTCAGTAGGTTCCCAATAGGATTCGCATGTAATAAGGGTACACTTCAAAATACAGCAATATTTTAACGAAATGAAACACTGGTTCTTTGTGAATTCAGGTAGTTCCCATTAGCAGGTTCTAGTAATATGTGTACTTTTAAAGATTTATCATAATTACGTGAGCCGAATCTAAGTAACTTGGTGAATTCAGTTAGTTCCCAATAGGCCACAATAGTAATAAGTGGACTGTTGAGGATATAGAAAAATTTTCTCGAATGGAATCAAAATTTCTTAGCGAATTTAAGGAGGTCCCAATGGGACATGCTTGTATGAGTTAGTTTTCAAGATATAGCAACATTTTAACGAATGGAATCTAAATATCATGGTGAATTCAATAAGTTCCCAATAGTATTCGCGTGTAATAAGAGTACTATTCAAGATACAGCAACATTTTAACGAACTGAAACACTGTTTCTTTGTGAATTCTGGTAGTTCCCATTAGCAGGCGCTAGTACTATGTGTACTTTTAAAGATTTTTCAAAATTTCATGAGTCGAATCTAAGTAACTTGGTGAATTCAGTTAGTTCCCAAAACGCCGCAATAGTAACAAGTGGACTGTTGGGGATATAGAAAAAATTTTCACGAATGGAATCAAAATTTTAGGCGAATTCAGTGAGTTCCCAATGGGACATGCTTGTATGAGTTTACTTTTCACGATACAGCAACATTTTAATGAACTGAAACAATGTTTCTTTGTGAATTCAGGTAGTTCCCTTTAGCAGGTCTAGTAATATGTGTACTTTAAGATTTATCAGAATTTCGTGAACCGAATCTAAGTAACTTGGTGAATTCAGTTAGTTCCCAATAGGCTGCAATAGTAACAAGTGGACTGTTCAGGATATAGAAAAATTTTCACGAATGGAATTAAGCGCATCTTATAGGAAACCTACTGAATTCACCGTGATACTTAGATTCGTTTCTTGAAAATGATGCTATATCTTGAAAAGTACACTTATACAAGCATGTCCCATTTGGAACTCACTGAATTCTCCTACAAGTTTAATTCCATTTGTGAAAAATTTTCTATATTCCGAAATGACCACTTTTTACTATCATGGCCTATTGGGAACTAACTGAATTCACCAAGCAAATGAGATTCGGCTATTGAAAATTTGATCAATCTTTAGAAGTACACTTCTTACGTGAGCCTGCTACTGGGATCTACCTGAATTCACAGGTAGAGAAATATGTTTCAGTTCGTGAAAATGTTGCTGAATCTTGGATGGTACAAGCGCATTATTACAAGCGCATTATTACAAGCACATCCTATTGGGAACCTACTGAATTCACCATGATACTTCGATTCGGTCCGTCAAAATGTTGCTATATCTTGAAAAGTACACTTATACAAGCATGTCCTATTGATAGTTCAATGAATTCGCCTAGAAATTTTGATTCCATGTGTGAAAATTGTTTTATATCCCCAAAAGTCCCCTTATTAATATTACGACCTATTGGAAACTAAGTGATTCATTAATTAACCTAGATTCGGCTCGCGAAATTCTGATAAATCTTTAAAAGTACACTTATTACTAGAGCCTGCTAAAGGAAACTACCTGAATTCATCAACAAACTGTGTTTCAGTTCATTAAAATTTTGCTGTATTTGAATAGTACCCTTATTACATGCGAATCCTATTGGGAACCTACTGTATTCACCATGATACTTATATTCGGTTCATGAAAATGTTGCTATTTCTTGAAAAGCACACTCATACAAGCAAGTCCTATTGGAACTAAATATATTCACATAGAAATTTTGATTCCATTTAGAAAATTTTTCTATATCCCGAAAAGTTCACTTATTAATTACTATCTTGGCCTAGTGGGAACTTAGTTAGCCAAATAACTGAGATTCGGCTCGTGGAAATTTTGATAAATCTTTAATGTACACTTCTTACTATAGCCTGCTAATAGGAACTACCTGAATTCACAAAGAAACTGTGTTTCCGTTCCACAAAATTTTGCTGTATCTCTATAGTACCCTTATTACAAGCACATCCTATTGGGAACCTACAGAATTCACCATGATACTTAGATTCGGTTCCTGAAAATGATGCTGTATCATGAAAAGTACACTTATACAAGCATGTCCCATTGGAAAGTCACTGAATTCGCCTAGATTTTTTTATTTCATTAGTGAAAAATTTTCTAATCCCGAAGAGACCACTTTTTTTTTTTTCGCGGCCTATTGGGAACTAACTGAATTCACCAAGAAAATGAGATTCGGCTAGTGAAAATTTGATAAAGCTTTAAAAGTACACTTCTAACTAGATACTGCTAATGGGGAACTTTTTCTATTAAAAATGTTTTATTTTATTTTAATAATATGCATGTGTATGTAGTAGCTGCTTGGTGGTGATAGTGGGTATGCACACATGTGAATGAAGTTGCTGGCATCCAGAGAGTGTGTCTGAGCTCTTGGAGCTGAGTCAATTGGTTGTTAGCTGCTAGATGTGTTAGCTTTGGCCAAATTCTGATCCTCTGCAAGAGTATTGTGTTCTCTTTTCTACTGAAGCATCTCTTCAGTCCTGGAAAAAATTTTTTTGTTCATTTTTCTTGTTTGTTTTTGTTTCTTTGTTTGTTTGTTTGTTTTTCTTGGAAACAGGTTCTCACTATGTGTTAGTTTTCTGTCTAAGCTCCACCCCCACAGTTACTTGGTAACAGCCAGGTATGCCTGGCACTATAAAAGGCGCTGCTTGCCCCCTCCTCATTCTCTTACTCTCTTCCTTTCTTGCTTCTTGTTCTTGCCCTGCTTCCCCTCTTCCCCTTTGTCCCTTCTCTCCCCATTCTCCTTCCACCTTCCCTCCACATGCTCATGGCCAGTCTTTACTCTTCTCCTCTTCTACTCTTCTCTCATTAAACATTTCTACAGGGAACCTTGTCCTGTTGTGGTTTGTCTGGAAGTGAAATGAGATTTCTACTCCAATATTATGTAGTCCTGGCTGGCCTGAAACACTCTTTGCTACCCAATCACATGTACAGTTAATGGCAATATAATATATTTTCATGGTAATATTTGAGTATGTGAAACAAGATTCTTGTTGGTTTCAATGAAATATGAATGTTTACATATGAATATGCTCTCCATGTTTATGTCAGCTCAATCTAGGCTATAGTCATCATAAAGGAGGGAACCTCGAATAAGAAAATGACTGCCCATAAGATCAGGTTGTAATAAAGCTTATAGGGTGTTATTCCAGTGATTTATACAGGAGGGCCCAGGCTGTTGTGGGTGTGACCACCTCTGGCCTGTTGGTCCTGAGCTGTATAAGAAAGCAAGCTGAGAAAGCCAGTAAGCAGCACCACTGTTTGACCACTGTACCAGTTCCTGCTTCTAGGTTGCTACCATGTTTGGGTTCCTTTCCCAAGTTCCTTCAGTGATGGATTACCAAGTGGTAGTATAAGGCAAATACACTCTTTCCTCTGCAACTTGCTTCAGTGTTTCATCACAGTGATAATAACCCTAACTAGGGCAATGAGTATCAATGCAAGTGTGGAGAAATGTATCACTTGCCTTGTATTTGGCCGTTTAGTAGAAGTTTTCGGGGTTTAATTTCCAGAAAACATGATTTGTTTACCTCTAGTTTGTTATTTGTTTTTTTAAAATTAATTCATTTATCTTATGTATGTGAGTATACTGTCACTCTCTTCAGACACACCAGAAGAGGGCATCAGATCTCATTACAGATCTGATCTGAGCTACCATGTGGTTGCTGGGAATTGAACTCAGGACCTCTGGAAGAGCAGTCAGGGCTCTTACCTACAGAGACTTCTCTCCAGCCTCAGTTCTTATTGGTAATATAGAGATCAGTATATTTGGAAGATTCTTCAACTCCAGTTCGCATTCCTTTCGTGTGGTGTTTGTTAAAATTATGGCTGTTCTTCAGCCACTCCTCTGGAGTTGACAGATTATTCTCAGAGAGAAAAGAATCCCATTGGGGAGAAGTAGCAGGTATTTGTAAATTTTGTTCTCTTTAGATATTTATTTCACTAATTTCCACTACTTGGAAAGTGACTTTGCCTTGGGACAATTTTTTATAGAAAACATAGTTTTAGTTTCTTGTGGGGCTTGCTTGGTTTTTCATTTTTCCTTAATTATTGGCACCATACCCACAGCCTCTTCAATGACAGGCGAGTGCTGCACCCCTGATGCATATCCATAGCCTTAGCATCTTTCTCACTGTCAGACTTGATACCCTCCTTGTTACACCATCTATAAGGATTTTCTCACTGGCTTTTCACAGCAGAAACTTTGGTGAGCATACTGTGCTCTTAAATGAATAATCAAATGAATTGTTATTATTTTTTATTTCTCACTTATTTTTCTTTTATTTGTTCATTTTGTTAAGAAATGAGACTAGGGTTCTGTAGTTGAGGCTCTTCCTGAGTTCATTATATAGATGGGGCTGGCCTTGAACTTCCTTGTACCTCCCAGACACTGAAATTAAAGGTGTAATACACAATACCTGACTTTAAGTTTGAAGATATATTCTATTATTTGTAGAGAAATGGCAGGAGGACACTGTTCCCAGCTGGCCAGCTTGCAGGCAACCTAGGGTCTTTGTCATTCTAAGCAAACTGAGACAAAGGAAGCAGACTTTCTCAAGCAGAGAATCCTGGTGCTCTGCCAAGTAAGCTGCAAACCTGAGGAAGAGACCTTCTTGTTGCTTTTCCCATGAGAAAGTAACATTTTTTATAGTTTAATAGACATCTTGATGGGAAGCATGGTGGTGAGCAGAAGCAGAGAGAGCAGACTGGATAAACAACATTCTTTACCTCTCAAAGCTTCCCTCCTGGGACATGGTTCTTCCAGCAAGGCCATTCCTCTTAATCCCTTCCAAACAGCACCACCAGCTAGGTGTCTAAATATCTGAGTCCATGAGGACATTCTCATGCATATGACTACATGTTGTTACATTTAATGACTGCCACATACACATTAGCAGAATGTTCAAATCATTTGCTGTTAAAAGTACGTGTATAGATTCAGAGTTTCTTTGAACCAGTCATTATGCAATAGGAATTTCTTTGGCTCTTAAGGGATGAAGACTAGCAAATAAACCTCTTAAGGAGAATTTATGAGATACATCTGGCAATTCTGGGCTTGATATGGAACACACCATGGGACACCCTGGTACCCGTCTAGAGCAAATTTAAGAGCAAAGTCCACAGAATTAGTAATTTCTTCTCAGGGCCTTTTACATATGCCCCTAAAACATTTAAATTGTCTTTCTCACTCCTAGGACTTAGGTGACAACGTCCATGTGTCTTTAGCCATTTTTCATGTATAGAATATGTTGTTAATACAAATGTCAGAAAGAAAAACCAAATCAAAAGGCATTTCAAAAACTAGGAGTCATGTGTGTGGATAAAATATGTTTAAGATTAAAGACTCTTATAAATCTTACCAAAGCTAGTTTGACTTTGATAGCGAAGGCTTCATATAATAGTCTTTGATATAATCTTAGAGAATTACAGAACGCAATGTAAATGTTGCATTAATTTATGAAAGTTAATGCAGTGGTGGCCTAACTTGTACCTAGAAAAATTTAATTATGACTCTTGTGATCCAACAATGACTTAACTAGCTGACTAGTTAGTCCCTAAGCTGGAAGCTTGAGACATGCTAGGATCTGGTAATCTTGGTGTTGTATAGTAGAGTCAAGTGTTGCATTAAGAATGCCAGTGTTTTCTGTCCTCTGACCTTGTCTTCCCTTCTCTGCCCTCATGGCTCTGCTCTTGTCTGCCTACCCAGTCTCCAGGACCTCACCCCTCGCCAATCCTTCTTACCCCTGATCTCTTGCATGTAATCATTTCTCAAGAGCACATCTTGACCTGGGTCTGCAGTAAGTAATACTCCCTTAATGTATTTTGTTTCAACCTCATTTATTAAATTTGTTATCACACTAACAAATCCTTTATGTAGATCTTTTAATGAACTTCTTGGGGGTGCATTTTGTTTAACAGATGTGTTATACTATGTGTGTTTTCTTGAGTGGCTTGTATGACACAGTTTAAGAGTCATTTTAGGTCAGATGACAAAGGGAATATTTTAGTAGATTGTTTAACTAATTAATGGTAACAAGTAAGCGACAGTTGGATTTATTGATGTTTTATGCAAAGTGGATGTTAAGTGTTATTCAGGAGGGCATAGATTCCCCATTGACCCTGATTACAAGTAGAAAGTTGGAAAGTGTTTAAATATGAGACTAAAAGTGTAGGGAGGATGTTCTCTGGACAGACTGCACTGATAAAGCAACGAGAAAATAACACATTTTGATAAGGCTTACTTGGGATTATACTTTTGTCTTTCATTAATTGGACATTTGAGTTTTCAAATTTCCCATTTCCCTTGATAAAATATCAATGAAGAGTACGTTATGGTAGAAAACTGACTTTTTTTTTTCTCTCTCCATACAGAATCTCTGCCTACCATGAGGCAGTGTTGTTGGAGGACGAAATCTGAAAATCATGGCTGGGAAAAAGGCTGTGTTTTAATGAATATAGATATTTACATATCCAGATAATTTTTGTTCATTTTAGTTTACAATATGGCTTCAGGTAGAATATATTTTCACTGTTCAAAAATTCTAACCTTTAACGTTAATTTTACTCTCAAAAATTTTGTTAAGAGGAAGTAGATATTCTTGCACAGAACAATTCAATATATTTTTGTTTAGCTCAGCATTGCTAGTAATACTGAGAATTAGGAAAAACATATAAGTATCTAGTACATAGTGTTATTAGTTAATCTTCTGTATATAGCAAAACACATTCTTTTTATGTTTCTAATTTTTGAAAAATACAAAGAACAGATAAAATTTACTAATCAGTATGAGTTAGTTGTTTACAGTTTGGACAAAGTATACCACTAGTTGTCACCTATAGCTTCACTTTAAAGGCAAATTAATCTTTACTATATTAATCCTGCCAATCCATGAGTTTGGGAGATCTTTCCATCTTCTGAGATCTTCTTCAATTTCTTTCTTCAGAGGCTTGAAGTTCTTATCATACAGGTCTTTCTCTTGCTTGGTTAGAGTCTCACCAAGGTATTTTATATTATTTGGGACTATTATGAAGGGTGTCATTTCCCTAATTTCTATCTCTGCTTGTTTCTCTTTTGTGTAGAGAAAGGCTACTGATTTGTTTGAATTAATTTTATACCCCGCCACTTTGCTGAAGGTGTTTATCAGGTTTAGTAGTCCTCTGGTGCAACTTTTGGGATCACTGAAGTATACAATCCTATTGTCTGCAAATCGTGATATTTTGACTTCTTCCTTTCCAATCTGTATCCCTTTGATCTCCTTTTGTAGTCTGATTGCTCTGACTAGAACTTCAAGAACTATATTGAATAAGTAGGGAGAGAGTGGGCAGCCTTGTCTAGTCCCCGATTTTAGTGGGATTGCTTCACGTTTCTCTCCATTTACTTGAATACTAGCTACTGGTTTGCTGTATATGGCTTTTACTATCTTTAGGTATGGGCCTTGAATTCCTGTTCTTTCCAGGAACTTTATCATGAAGGGGTGTTGTATTTTGTCAAATCCTTTCTCAGCCTCTAATGAAATGATCATGTGGTTTTATCTTTCAGTTTGTTTATATAGTGGATTACGTTGATGCTTTTTCGTGTGTAAAATCATCCCTGCTTCCCTGGAATGAAGCCTACTTGATCATGATGGATGATTGTTTTGATATGCTCCTGGATTCCGTTTGCAAGAATTTTATTGAGTATTTTGTGTTGATATTCATAAGGGAAATTGGTCTGAAGTTCTCGTTCTTTGTTGGGTCTTTGCATGGTATAGGTATAAAAGTAATTGTGGCTTCATAGAAGGAATTCGGTAGTCCTCCACCTGTTTCAATTTCATGGAATAGTTTGGATAGTATTGGTATGAGGTCTTCTATGAAGGTCTGATAGAATTCTACACTGAACCAATCTGGACCTGGGCTCTTTTTGATTGGGAGACTTTTATTGATTGCTTCAGATTCAATGCAATCCCCATCAAAATTCCAAGCCAATTCTTCATGGAGTTAGAACAACTTACAAATTCGTCCGGAATAACAAAAAAGCCCAGGGGTGTGAGAAGCTGTCCTCACATACTCGATTACAAGATGGCACCGGCATCCAGCAGAACGCACCTAGTAAAAAGGGCAATACACAGGCGCCTGGTACCTTCCCTACTCAAAGGGACACGTATGCTTTGGTATGTCATCTGGAATAATTGGCAGCGACCAGTCAGAGAGTGACACGTCCTAGATGAGGATAGTTTCCTATATAAGGGCCGGTTATTCCTCACTCGGCGTCTCCGCATTGTAAGCTTATGCTCTCCCTCTCAAGACGCATTAAAGCTTTTCTGCAGAAGGATCCTGTGTGTGCCGCGTCGTTCCTGCTGGCGAGACGTAGCCCGGGACATCTGGTGCCGAAAACTCGGGAAAGACCTCGCCATCATCAGCACCTTTGGAGATCCCTTGGCGACAAGGAGGATTCAGAACTGCAGGTAGGTACGTTCGGAGAGGCAGGCCTCTCTTGGACTTTGGTCTGGGGTTGTCACCACCTTGGGAAGGATTTGTTGAGGCTATAGTATTTGTCCTGGGAGCCACCCTACTCTTTCTTATTATTATTATTTTTTTTTTTGGTTCTTTTTTTTTTTCGGAGCTGGGGACCGAACCCAGGGCCTTGCGCTTCCTCGGTAAGCGCTCTACCACTGAGCTAAATCCCCAGCCCCACTCTTTCTTATTATTATGTTCTGTTTTCACCGTTTTCGCTGTTAAAAGGACGATCACAGCAGCTGAAGGCAAGTCTCAGTCTCTCGTATATAAGTGAGCTTCGCGCAGCTCCCTTTTACCTTCGATTTTGACTGTTGAGGAGCAAGGACGCGATAAGGCCGACGTAGATAAGTGGCACCGTCCAGGGAGGCGCGTGTAAGACTCCCGTACATAAGAGAGCAGCGTGTCCATCTCTACCCTTTCACCTCACCCCTTGTCAGACGGACGTAGATTAGCCGCCGGCGTTCCTGGCCCATCATGGACAGTCTGTGGTCACGTCCTTGGAAACAGTGTTAAAGCAGAGGGACATCAAAATTGTAGGAAGAACACTTAACAACTTTGTGAAGGAGGTGGAGAGGGTGGCTCCTTGGTTTGCCTGTTCAGGCTCGTTTACAATTGCCTCATGGAACAAACTTGGAAAGGAACTTGACAGAAAATTGGCGGAAGAGGATCTGCGCCTAGGGACAAAAGCTATATGGAAGCTGATTAAGAATTATTTAAAGGATGAAACGTGTAAGGCAGCAGTAGTAGAAGGACAGGCCACTCTCGAGGTAGTCCGGGACAGTATGTCAGAAACCGAACGTAGTGAGAGGTTGGGCGCGTGCAAGAAAAAGGACGTCCTAAGAAAGAAAAAAGGCCCTCCTGGTAAGTCCGCAGACATGGGAGCATTGAGATTTTCAGATTCCAGCACTTCCTCCTCTACACATAAATCAGGAGGGGGTGCCAGCCTATACCCTGTGAAAGAGCTAGAAGCACTGAACCTCAACAGTTCTGAAAAGCTCTGAAAATAAAACTTTATACTCAGAGGAGGAGGCCGAGCTAGATGAGGAAGCAGCTAAATATGAGGAGGAAAGATATTACCCCGATGAATGTAGGGGAAGTAATAGAAGGCTTCTAGCGCGGCCGCCACCAACGGCGCCCCCTCCATATGAGACACGCTCACGCTCACTAGTCCCTGAGAGGTTGAGAAGAAAGCTCAGTATGACATTTCCTGTCTTTGAGACTCCGGAGGGAGGACGGGTCCATGCCCCTGTTGAATATAATCAGATTAAGGAATTAGCGGAATCAGTTAGAAAGTATGGAGTCCCGGCCAACTTTACTCTAACACAACTCAACAGGTTGGCCATGACAGCATTGACACCAGCTGATTGGCAGATGATTGCTAAGGCAGCCCTTGCCAGCATGGGCCAATACATGGAATGGAAAGCGCTCTGGTTTGAGGCAGCCCAAACACAGGCCAGAGCGAATGCTACGGCCTTAATACCTGAGCAACAGGAATGGACTTTCGAACTCTTAACAGGACAGGGCTGCTTTGCAGCTGATCAGTCTGCTTACCACTGGGGTGCCTATGCTCAGGTCTCCAGCACGGCTATTAGAGCCTGGAAGGCACTGTCCAGGAGAGGAGGGATTGATAATCAACTTACAAAAATCATTCAGGGACCCCAGGAAAATTTCTCAGATTTTGTAGCTAGAATGACAGAGGCTGCAGGACGAATCTTTGGCGATCCTGAACAAGCAGCACTGCTTATAGAACAGCTCGTTTTTGAGCAAGCCACCCAGGAGTGCCGAGCAGCCATAGCCCCCCGAAGAAATAAAGGGCTACAGGATTGGCTTAGAGTCTGCAGAGAACTTGGAGGGCCCCTTACTAACTCAGGCCTGGCGGCCGCCATTCTCCAGTCCCAACGACGCCCTGTTAAAGGGACAGATAAAAGATCATGCTTTCAATGTGGGAAAACAGGCCATCTAAAAAGAGACTGCAGGATGACAAAAGGAGACAGGGGGTCTGCAACCCTCTGTGTCCGATGTGGCAAAGGCTACCATAGGGCTGATCAGTGCCGATCAGTGAGAGACATTAAAGGCAAACTACTCCCTCCTTTGGAGACTCGGCCTAATGAGATGTCAAAAAACGGGCTGGTGGGCCCCTGGTCCCAGGGCCCTCAAAGATATGGGAACCGCTTTCACAGGGGCACGACCCCGGCAAAGGAGGTCCCCCAAGAGGCGACACAAAATTGGACCTGTGTGCCGCCTCAGAATTCTTTCTAATGCCCCAGATGGGCATTCAGCCAATTCCTGCTCAGACTGTGTGGCCTCTACCCCCGGGAACCATAGGCCTTGTCCTTGGGAGAGGATCTCTCGCTCTACAAGGACTGATAGTCCATCCAGGCCTTGTTGAAGCTCAGCGCTCTCTTGATGTTCAGATTCTTTGTTCAAGTCCTGATGGGGTTTTTTCCATAAGTAAAGGAGAGAGAATAGCACAGTTATTACTCCTTCCGTGCTCCCAGGCCATGATACAGGATACCAAGGGACCCATAGGGTCCATTGGTCATGATTCGGCATATTTGATGGTTCACCTTAACAACCGCCCAAAATTGAGCTTAGAAATTAATGGAAAGAAATTCGAAGGCATACTGGATACTGGGGCTGATAAAAGTATAATTTCCTCAAAATGGTGGCCTCAATCATGGCCTACCACAAAATCTTCTCACTCGCTACAAGGATTAGGCTACCAGTCATGCCCTATGATCAGCTCTGCCACTCTAACTTGGACAACTGCCGATGGCCGACAGGGAGAATTTATTCCTTATGTACTTCCCCTGCCTGCTAATCTTTGGGGGAGGGATGTTATGCAGACCATGGGACTGACCTTATGTAATGAATACCCCCCAAAAGTGGCCCACATGATGTCAAGGATGGGCTATAAGGAAGGGAAAGGCCTAGGGCGATTAGAACAGGGTCGTCTCACACCCATTGAACCGATCGCCAATCCCCGTAAACAAGGCCTGGGTTTTTCCTAGGCGCCATTGGGGCAGCACGACCCATACCATGGAGGACGAAGGACGCGGTGTGGGTTCCGCAATGGCCATTAACCTCTGAGAAATTACAGGCAGCTACAGGACTGGTGGATGAACAATTAAGATTGGGACATTTGGAGCCCTCCATCTCTCCTTGGAACACCCCAATTTTTGTAATAAGGAAAAATCAGGAAAATGGCGACTACTCCATGACTTGAGGGCCATTAACGATCAGATGGAATCCCTTGGACCCATTCAGCGGGGCATTCCTATACTCTCAGCCCTATAAAAGATTGGAATTTGGTAATAATAGATATCAAGGATTGTTTTTTCTCTATTCTGCTTTACCCCCCTGATAGGCCCAGGTTTGCTTTTACTGTCCCATCAATTAATCATACTGAACCTGATAAAAGATACCAGTGGAAGGTCCTACCTCAGGGCATGGCCAACAGCCCTACGATGTGTCAGTTATATGTTTAGGAAGCCCTCAAACCAGTCAGGGAGACCTATCCAAATTTACTGTTAATCCATTACATGGATGATATATTGATGTGTCATAAAGACTTAGAATTACTCAAACAAGCCTATTCCTTATTACAAAAAAACCCTTAATACTCTGGTTTCTCTTCAGATCGTATAAATCTTTCGCCTTTTACAAAAAACCCTTAAACAATGGGACTTACATATTGCTACAGAAAAGGTCCAAATTGCTGACACAGGTCATTTTCTAGGATCCATTATTTTCCCTGATAAGATTATACCCCAGAAACTGGAAATCCATAGAGACCACCGCCATACTCTTAATGACTTTCAGAAGCTCTTGGGAGATATCAACTGGCTGAGACCATTTTTGAAAATCCCTTCCCCGGAATTAAAACCTTTGTTCGAAATATTGGAAGGGGACGGCCACAACACCTCCCCTCGTGTGCTAATGCATTGATTGGTCTCTACCTTTTTCACTCTGTGTACTAGATACCAAGGATTTACCCACTGCAGTTTTATGGCAACAAGGTCCACTGTTATGGATCCATCCACATGCTTCCCCTGTGAAGATTATTGATTGGTATCCAGCCGCAGTAGCACATCTGGCTATTAAGGGCCTAAAAGCTGCCATCTGTCATTTTGGGACTCCACCCCAATCCTTGATTATCCCATATACACCCTACCAGGTCCAAACTCTAGCCACTACCTCTGATGATTTGGCAGTGCTGCTCACATCCTTTACAGGGAAGATAGATAATCATTATCCTAAACACCCCCTATTGTGTTTTGCAAGATCACAACCTGTTGTTTTCCCTCGCATCACATCCCACAGACCATTAAAGGAGGGGATAACAGTGTCTATGGATGGGTGAAAAACAGGGGTGGGAGCATATGTGGTAAACTCCCTAGTATTCTCACGACAATATTTTGAAACCTCACCCCAAGTTGTAGAATGCCTAGTGGTCATGGAGGTCATTGAAAAATTCCAGGTTCCTCTAAATATTGTTTCAGATTCCTCCTATGTGGTTAATGCTGTTAGTATTCTTGAAACCGCCGGTATAATTCAAACCACTAGTAAGGTGGCAGATATTTTCCGAAAAATCCAAATTATCCTATTAAATAGAAGATTCCCTGTATACATTACTCATATATGGGCCCATTCTGGACTCCTTGGCCCAATGAGTTCAGAGAATGATTTGGCTGACAAAGCCACAAAAATGATAGCTGTGGCCCTGGCCTCTCCTTTAGAGGCCGCTAAAGCCTTTCATGGCAATTTCCATGTCACCTCAGAAACTTTACGCCGCCGCTTCTCTATAAATAGAAAAGAGGCACGTGATATAGTCACCCAATGCCAACAGTGCTGCCAGTTCCTCCCAGTTCCTCACATTGGGGTCAACCCGAGAGGAATACAGCCATTGCAAATCTGGCAAATGGATGTTACTCATAATTCTGCTTTTGGAAAATTACACTATGTGCATGTATCTATAGACACATGTTCTGGCATTCTACATGCCACCCCACTTACAGGAGAAAAAACAACACATGTCATTCAGCACTGCCTTGAAGCATGGAGTGCTTGGGGAAAGCCAAAATGTGTAAAAACTGACAATGGCCCCGCCTACACATCTCAAAAATTCCATCAGTTTTGTGCTCAGATGCAGGTTACCCACCTGACGGGCCTGCCCTACAACCCTCAAGGACAGAGAATCATAGAGCGTGCTCATCGGACGCTCAAATCATATTTAATAAAACAAAGAGGGGGAATTATGATAGAACTCCCCCCAACACCCCGAGTGGCCACTGCTCTGGCCCTTTTTACCTTAAATTTTTTAAATCTTGATGAAGCTGGACAAACAGCGGCTGAGCGACATTACTCAGAGCCCAAGAGGACAAAAGAATTATTCAAATGGAAGGATGTATTGACAAATGAACAGAAAGGCCCGGATCCTGTTTTAATAAGATCCAGGGGAGCTGTCTGTGTTTTTCCACAGGACAATGAAAATCTCATATGGATCCCAGGACGACTTACTCGGAGCATCACAGCAAGTGATCAAGAAGGAACTGGGACTCCTGCACCTCCTCAGTCTTCTTCCATGGATGCCAGCAACGGTGCAGGGTGAGCTATGATAGGGAATAATGTCAACCTTTCCATTCCCGATGCCGGTGATATACCACTAACAGGGATTTAGGGTTGGCCTATTTACCTAAGGATCCACAGGTTGAACGACTAAAAGAAAATAGGACTATTCCCCTTAAGGGCAGCCTTTGTTTTGGCATATTCAACAAAACATCTTTTGATCTCCCTTGCATTATGTTATGTAATCAATCTTCTGCTTGGTTAAGGGAGGCCGCATGGGGAACTGGTGAGGAGGACATTGTGGCTAATGCCACAGTTCTCTATGGTGGTTGCCTTACATTACGTTAATGGTAGCTGCACTGATCTTACGCCCATGGCGATGCTACTTGGAGGAAAGGGCGAAAAGGGACGGTTGTCATTTTCCTGGACGGGGAACATCAAACCTGCTGCCTCTGTCTGGACAGCTACTCATATAAAATATCACAGTAGTTACCCGCATGCCTCGCTTTATCCCGATCCCTGTTGATACCCCAGGGACCATGACCTTATTTAGAGGAAAAGGAGATTTTGGTATTTCTGCAATTATTGCTGGCATTATTGCTATGACAGCAGTCGCTGCCTTGGTTACTGCCTCGGCATTGGTTTTGTTCAATTCAGTACAGACAACCCAAACAATCAATGATTTATCGGCCACCGTCTCTGTGGCTCGGGACAGACAGGCCTCGGCCAATACTCAGACATAGGGAGGCCTTATGCTTGTCAACCAACGTATAGATCTGGTCCGAGAGCAATTAGACATTCTATGGCAACTGGCCCAGCTTGGCTGTGAGCAAAAACTCCCAGGCCTTTGTGTCACCTCCATATAATATGACAAATTTACCCGAGCTGCTAATGTGTCTAATAGTCTTTCACAGCATCTGTTACAGAATTGGACCTCGGAGTTTGAACAGACACTTCGGGAGCTGAGAGCGACCATCATTCAAGTAAATTCTACCCGACTGGACCTGTCTTTGACGGAGGGATTGTCGTCCTGGATCACCTCAGCAGTCTCTTATTTCAAGGAATGGGTGGGAGTGCGACTTTTTGGAGTGATCCTCTGCTGTGGATTAGTGTTACTCCTCTGGTTGCTTTGCAAATTGAGATCTCAAACAAGAAAGGACAAAGTAGTGATCGCCCAGGCGCTTGTAGCCCTTGAACAAGGAGCGTCAGCCGATATCTGGTTGACCATGCTCAAGCAACAGGTCACCGGCTGGACAGCTCTTGCACTCCTAGAACCTCAGTTCATTGCACAGGATTAGAGTGTCCGGCTTGAGCAGCCCATGAGGGGTGACAATCTTAGCATCGCACAGGGAAGTTCTACCAAATACGCTCTCTGGAAGGCATGTCATATTACATGAGGGTTTCTGCCCCAGTTTTCCCTCCCTCGAAAAATGGCAATGCGACGGGTCGGGAGTGCCCTGGGTGCCAACAACAGCCTAAGGGTATCTCTCTTATACAGCTTCACCAACTTTGTACGAGGATATGACCTCTGTCTTTGCCCTCCTATATCTGGGTGTCCTGTTTGCTTAAAACACAGAAAAGGGGGAGATGTGAGGAGCTGTTCTCACATACTCCATTACAAGATGGCACCGGCATCCGGCAGAACGCACCTAGTAAAAAGGGCAATACACAGGCGCCTGGTAACTTCCCTACTCAAAGGGACACGTACCCTTTGGTACATCGTCTGGCATAATTGGCAGCGACCAGTCAGAGAGTGACACGTCCTAGGCGAGGATAGTTTCCTATATAAGGGATGGTTATTCCTCACTCGGCGTCTCCACATTGTAAGCATATGCTCTCCCTCTCAAGACGCATTAAAGCTTTTCTGCAGAAGGATTCTGTGTGTGCCGCGTCGTTCCTGCTGGTGAGACGTAGCGTGGGACACAGGGGAGCTAAAACTATCCTCAACAATAGAAAGACTTCCGGGGAAATCCCTATCCCTGAACTCAAGCGGTATCACAGAGCAATAGTGATAAAAACTGTATGGTATTGGTATAGAGACAGACAGATAGACCATTGGAATAGAATTGAAGACCCAGAAGTGAACCCATACACCTATGGTCACTTAGTTTTTGATAAAGGAGCCAAGGAAAAAAGATAACATTTTCAGAAAATGGTGCTGGTTCAAATGGACGTAAGCATGTAGAAGAATGCAGAAAGATCCATACTTATAAGCCTGTACAAAGGTTAACTCAAAGTGGATCAAGAACCTCCACATCAAACCAGATACACCCATACTTACAGAAGAAGAAGTGGGGAAAAACCTCGAACACATAGGCACTGGAGAAAATTTCCTGAACAAAACACCAATAGCTTATGCTCTAAGATCAAGAATCGACAAATGGGATCTCATAAATCTGCAAAGCTTCTGTAAGGCAAAGGACACATTTGTAAAAACAAAATGACAACCAACAGATCAGGAAAAGATCTTTACTAATCCTACGACCAACAGAGGGCTTGTATCCAAAATATACAAAGAACTCATGAAATTAGACTGCAGGGAGACAAATAACCGTATTAAAAAAATAGGGTTCAGAGCTAAACAAAGAATTCACAGCTGAGGAATGCTGAATGGGTGAGAAACACCTAAAGAAATGTTCAACATCTTTAGTCATAAGGGAAATACAAATCAAAACAACCCTGAGATTCCACCTCACACCAGTGACTGGCTAAGATCAAAAACTCAGGTGACAGCAGATGCTGGTGAGGATATGGAGAAGAAGGAACACTCCTCCATTGTTGATGGGATTACAGACTGGTACAACCATTCTGGAAATCAGTCTGGAGGTTCCTCAGAAAATTGGATATTGAACTACCTGAGGACCCAGCTATACCTCTCTAGGGCAGATACTCAAAAGATACCCTAACATATAACAAAGACACATGCTCCACTCTGTTTAAGGCAGCCTTATTTATAATAGCCAGAAGCTGGAATGAACCCAGATGCCCTTCAATAGAGGAATGGATAAAAAAAAATATGGTGCATCTACACAATGGAATACTACTCAGCTATCAAAAACAAAGACTTTCTGAAATTCATAGACAAATGGATGGAACTGGAAAATATCATCCTGAGTGAGGTAAGCCAATCACAGAAAAACACACATTGTATGTACTCATTGATAAGTGGATATTAAGTCAAATGTTTGAATTACCCTAGATGCACAGAACACATGAAACCCAAGAAGGATGACCAAAATACGAATGCCTCACTCCTTCTTAAAAGGGGAACAAGATAACCCTTGGGAGGGAATAAGGGAGGCAAAGTTTAGAATAGAAACTGAAGAAACACCCATTCAGAGCCTGCCCCACATGTGACCCATACATATACAGCCACCAAACTATATAAGATGGATGAAGCAAAGAAGTGCAGGCTGACAGGAACTGGATGTAGATATCTGCTGAGAGACACACCCAGAATACAGCAAATACATAGGTGAATGCCGGGAGCAAACCACTGAACTGAGAATGGGACCCCCATCGAAGGAATCTTAGAAAAGACTTAAAAAGCTTGAAGGGGCTTGAGATCCCATATGAACAACAATGCCAACCAACCATTGCTTTCAGGGACTAAGCCTGTACCCAAAGAGTATACATGGACTGACCCTGTGCTCCAACTGCATAGGTAGCAATGAATAGCCTAGTAAGAGCACCAGTGGAAGGGGAAGCCCTTGGTCCTGCCAAGCCTGAATCCCTAGTGAATGTGATTGTTGGGGGGAGGGTCGTAATGAGGGGAGGATGGGGAGGGGAACACCCATATAAAAGGTGAGGGGAAGGGGTTAAGGGGATTTTGTCCTGGAAACCAGGAAAGGGAATAACAATTGAAATGTAAATAAGAAATACCCAAGTTAATAAAGATGGAGAAAAAAAAGCAAACTAATCAAAATAGTTTAAAAAAACATGAAATTGTATTTGTAAGTGTGTTGGGATTTTAAAGTTATTTTTGTGGCAGGGAGTTATACCTACTGTTTATTGGAATGTCTTTTCTTGGTTGTAGGATGAGCACCTGACTGCCTTGTTCTAGAAGCTGGAGGAACCGTTTGTTCTGTTAAGCAGGAGGATGGAACACTGCAATGTTTAGAGGAAGTGCTATCTATATTAATGGTTAGAGATGTTGAGTGCTTTTTACTGGTTTTTGCCCAATTTTATCATGAACTTTTTAAGATTAAGAAAATTTTGCTTTAATCTTCAATTACTTATAGTCTGACTTATTTGCTTTTCTGTTACTATAATGAAATACCATGACCAAGTCAGTTTATGGAAGAGTTTATTTTGGTTGTGCCAGTTTTAGGACCTGTACTATCACATTTTGGAACACCAGGGGGAATATTAGACGTAATATTATTATAACGTAGTGTTATGCTAATAGTTGGGTTATTATAATCCTTATTAACAATCTCTGGTTATTCTAAGTCAGTAATTTTCCTTATTAGATAATATTTACTTTTTGGGAGTAGTTATGTCATATTCCAAATGAAAGGCAGACTTCTTCTGTCCTCATGCTCTCTCTTCTCTTCATTCTTTTCTCTTCTTTCTCTCGCCCCTTTCCCTTGTCTTGTTCTCCCATTAAATCTCACCAAGTGGAACTGTGGTAGTTTTGTGTGCTTTATTTGGATGGATGTTCTGGGTATTTATTACAACGAGATTTTAATGACAACAAGTATGATAATTTAAGAGCTTGGAAATCAGACTGACTGGAAATAAATTCCAATTTGGGCACTCACCAGATGTTGAACTTATATTACTTAAACAAAAGTTGTGGGTGATAGTAATTTTTCCCTATAGTGTTGTGAGAATTAATCTAACTCCTTGTAAACCTCTTGTGTTTTATTACATATCAGGAACATTGGGTAGTATTAGCCATTTTAATTGTTTCATGAAATAAAGTTTGTAGAGTTGTGGAGAATGGAGTTTATCAAAGCTAAATTACACATAACTACACATAACTAAATTGTATAATCAGATTTATCTTATAAAATTATAATCTTAAAGGAAGAAGGTTAGAATGTAGAATATAAAATAATGCTATGCTATTGTTAGAAGTGATTTAACATTCTATCAGAAAACTGAAGAAATGGAAATTCATCTATTAAGGTGGCATACAGTCCATAATACATTCTATATTATGTTAACATTATTCTTAAATGTGATTTTTTAAAATGGACTAAATATGTTTTTAATGAGAAGAATTAGTTTGGGTTTGAATGCTCTTTTTTTTTCCGTTTAGGCAATATGTCAGTATTGAGGGCACCCAGACATCAGAGCTCTGGAAGGCATGTTGATACTGTTTTTTTCTTTGTCTCCTGGGTGTGAGAAGTATAACAGATCTTAAAGAGCTGTATTCTTGTTTGTTTAAAAAAACTGATACATAAGAGAGTGTGTCTTGTGTGTGTGTATGTGTCTGTGTGTATGTGTGTGTCTGTGTGTGTGTGTCTCTGTGTGTGTGTATCTAAAATGATAACAATATATTCTTTGGAAAGTATTTTGTTCTTTCTCAATTAAATTTATTCATTTGTTCAAATTGGCTACCCTTTATTATCACAGGTATAGGGAAATTAGAATCCTACTGCTTTAGTGTATGTTGAAATATACAGAGAAGAGTATCTTAAATTGAGGACTCTGTTATGTCACATAGATGAGAGTTTCTGGATATTTTCTATATCTTTTTATTGCTCATTAAGGGGAAATTTCTGTTATACTTTGTCTTCAGACTTTCTCTTCTGTTCAAATAACTCTCCTCCCTTAATGTAGGTAAACATACTAACTTCTATGTTTTGGATAATTCTGTATCATTGAGTTGAGTGAACTGGGCAGTCTGTTTTGCAAATGAAATTTCAGGTTTATGTGTGTATTACTTACTAGTATTAGAAGCATTTATTTAGCATTTTTCTTTAGTTCTTTCTGGACAAGATAGCTACATTTGCAGTTTCGTTTGAAAGTCAGTTTTTCTCTTATGTGAAAATACTAGAAAATTCTAGATTCCCAACAAGGCTTTATTTTTGTTCAAGGTAGTTTTGACTCAGCTCTGAAAGGGATTTTTTTGAATGTAAAGGAATTGATTTTAGGCTAGGGACACTTACCTTCTGGTCTATTGTTCTTTTGTCTGGCTTATGTAGTGAGGCAGGAGAGCTTTATGTGTTCTGTGTTTCTTTGTTCTGAGCCCCCTGCTCTCTAACCTATTTATACCTACTTATACCAGAATTACAAAAGTCTGATTGTAGTTTTGTCTCATTTTCTTCTCCTACAATCTGAACCTGATATCTGAGTTGCCTGTTTTTCCTTGTAAGAAATCAAAGGACACAGAAAAATGACTCTGCTGCTGTTAGATTGAGTCAGTTCATCAGAGCCATGTTTGGTGGAGCAAGCTTTTAATCCTAGCAGGTGAAACTCTGTGAGGTCCTGGCCAGCCTGGTCTACATAGAACACCTTTTCATCCTGATGTTAACACTGAGCTGGAGTGGCATTATTACCAGAATAAACTGTAAGGAAAAGCAGCTGCACATAAGTTCTTTAAAGCAATAGTCCTCCCATGGATGGCCTCTGAATGTTGGTGTTGGTGTTGGTGCATTAGAAGTAAAAGTAGAAAAAAAAAGTAAAAGTAGAATTGGAATAATTAGCTCTTTGAAGGCTTTAAGAATGCTAGTGACTGTAGAGAGAGTATCTTGGGTATTTGTATGGATATATCACCTTTCAGTAAAAAATAATTATGGCCTATAGGAAAGGGTAGAATAGAAGGTGGGACAACTAGGAGGCAGAGAGAATTCTGGGATAGAGCCAGGTGGGAGAGATTTTGCCTGGAAAATGTGACCAGACAGACTCGTGGTTCCTGAGCACAGGTAATGAGCCACATGGCAGAATGTAGATTTGAGTAAGTGGGTTAGAATTTGTCAGAGAAGAGTCTAGCTCTATGGCCAAGGTATCTGTTAATATATTTTGAGTCTCTGTCTTATTCCTGGGGTCATGGGGCTGGGAGGAAGAACCAGGTCCAAACTTCTACAAGTGACAACAGGAATCCAAACAAAACCTAAATCTGAGCAATGACCATTGTATAGTTTTGATTATTGGAACAGGATGATGGATAGTGTCTGTGATTAGGCAATAGAAGAAGAAAGGTGGGACTTGAGGATGTAGTGGAGGGTCTCAAGAGGGAGGAGAAGGGGGAACAAGAGAGGAGACCAAGGGGGTAGGAAGCCACCATGTGAGGAGATGGACCCTGAGCATGTGGCCTGGAAAGACAGCAAGTAACAAGGGACATTATGTAATGGAAATAGGTTAGTATAGCTGTAAACCTGCCCAATTAGGCTTATGACTTGTAAATAAAGTACCTGGATTGTGTGTCTTTTACTTGGACTAGTTAGAGTGTTTAATTCCTTTTATTGGTGCCTTTGACCCAGAGATTAAGTCTCATGGTCTACTGAAGTGAAGTTAGATATTGAACTGTGTATTTCTGGTGATGCAATAACTTTGTTGTTTTTCATAGAGCATTGAGGTGTTTCAATATGTTTGAAAAAGAGGCACTGAGTAGTATTTTTAACTATGTGCTACTGCAGTGTACACAGAACAGCCATGTTTGAAATTAGCTAAAGTGATAGGTTTGGGTCTTGCTTTACTAACAGTGTTGTTTGTAGCAGAAAAAGTTCTATAGAAGCACACATCATGCTTAACCTAATAGTATTATCCAGAGATAATGACCAATTTCTTTAATATACTTATCCATTATTAATGGACTTCTTTATGTTTCAGGTGCGGGCACATTTATACATCTGGATGAGATTGCAAATTTGACTTGGATATTACAAATGCTGGTAAGCTGTTTTTCTATCGAAACTGGAATTATGTTCTGTAAAGCAGTTACTACTGACTAAAATTGAGCTCAGGTTTTTTAAGTCGAAGGTGCACTTGTTTCATGACAGGTAGAAAATAATGCTGTTAGACCGTTTTTACCTGTGCGTAAAAGAAAAATTTTAATGTTTAAGATAAAGTGTCATTATATTATATAAAACTATTTATATAATGTGCATATATTTGTGTGTGTGTGTGTGTGTGTGTGTGTATGTGTGTGTGTGTGGTGTGTGCGTGTGTTCACGCAGGCGTGCATGTATGGATGGATGTAGTGTATACAGATCATCTAGTTACACTGACTTAGTTTCTGGATATGGGAAACAGGAATCCAAACTTTCAAAAAATGATTAGTAAGTTTTTGTTTAATCAAATGGCTGGCAGAAACTTGAAATTTCTTTAACATATTAGTTTTAAGTTCTATAGGAAGTTCTTTAAGGAAAGAAAAAGTAACCATTCCAAGAAACTTTTCTGTTTTTCCTATTATAGTGAGCTGCATAGTTCTCCTAAGCAAGGAGGTGGACTTCATCCTCCTTACCACTTTCACCCTTGCCTACCCCAGGGACTGTCTGACAAGATAACAGAATGGTTTACATTTATTAAAACATGATACCATGTGTTTATTGTGACGCATTTTTGTCTGAACACTGCTGAAGAATAAAAAAAGAATTTTACTAGTTTTTCTACTGAGTATAGAAATAATGGCCATTCATGCAGGTGTTTGGAACCTAAATATTTGCACCTGAAAATAATAGAAACCATATTTCCTTAATAAAATTTAAGGAAAACATATTTTAGCATAATGATTAAATCTTATTTTAATGCCGACCTAATATCAGATTATCAGTGAGTAAGAATCCAGATTCTACGCAAAGAAATTGAATTGGTTCTGTTTTTTTCAAGAGATGAAATTGCTTCTTGTGGTTATGAAGGCAGATATGGAGAAGCTAAGTGAGTTCTATTTCTTAATGGGTTGATTTCTTTTATATATTTTTAGAAAGATTAATCCTCGCAAGTCAGTTCTACAATTTCCACATATGAAATATATATTACAAAAGGAAATATTTTAGTCTGAGTCTTTCATCTATACTACCATGTAAAGAATTTTAAATAACATAATAGTCCCTAGTGATCCTCCAGTGAAAACCAAAATAATAATATTAATATTAATAATAATAGGCATTTTCATGTTTATCTTCCTTCAGGTATAAAATGGTAAGAAATTGAAAGCTACATTTTTCTTTTTCTTTTTCTTTTTTTATTTGAATGGCATTGGTGGGGCCTTATTTGTCAGTTTTTACAAATAAGAAAAACTCGCCTCACAACTGTTCATAACTGCAGTTCTGAGCAGTCCGTCTCTTCACGGACACAGTCACATACATTCAAGAAAACACACAGAAAATTAAGCTGAAATTCGATTTCCTTCTAAATTAAAAGTAAACTATTTTCTACCATTGCTGATGACCAATATTGGCATCTGTGTGGTGGGAAAATGAGGCAGGCAGCCTTTGGGGGTCAGTGCTTAAAGCTATTGATGAGGGTGGATCCACACACCTATGGGGATGCTGCCACAGGCAGCCAGAGACTAGAGATGTTACTCAACAGACAGTTTTCTGAGGGAGCAAAGCTTAAGTTACTGGGGGGTTGGCACTCTCTATGATCAGCGAAAAACCTATGAACTCTTAACTCCTTGGGGTCAGTGAGAAAGACCAGGGAAGAGAGAAAATTCACACACACACAGACACACACACACACACACACACACACACACACACACACACACACAGAGTTGATGGTAGAAGGAACAGTGTTCCAGCCCATCATACACAAGCCTTAACAGATACACATAGTTGATGGATGCCCTAACCCTTGTGCTTTATTCTTTGTTCCATCACTTATATGTCCCAGCCAAATCTTTCAAGCAGCATTAAAATACAATGTAATTGTTTTAGTTTTCTTCTAGACAAAGACAGGAGCAATTATTTCATTATTTATCCTTAAAAAGTATTCTTAAAAGAATTTGTAATTACATCCTTAATTTATATGAAAACAAGTCACTATACCATTTATTTCACTTCTTAGTGTGTTTTTATTGAATTTCACCAGGTATATTAATGAACATAAGAGGAAGGACCATGGAAAGGAGTATATCTCTTACATATTCACAGAAGATTATGCTAAGCAGGAATACTGCGTATAAGACCTAAATTTCATTGGAAGAACCTGACTGAGGAAGTGAAAAGGAAAGGATGGGAAATAGGAAAACATTTGAAAATAAGACTGTTGACAGCCTGGAGAGGAAGGAGGAGATTGAAAATTTAAATTGTGCTACCTGAAACAATGTATTTTCATGGATACAAATATGTCTTTGCCTATTTAAAAAAGTACTAGTTATTATGAGGTAGGATTTATCCATGTCAGTTATGGTACAATATGCTGTAGGAATTTAATTCCTGGGGACTTAAATTGAAAGTTAGTGGTATGGTTATTTAAAAACTCATTAAAAACAATTTAAAAAGAGATAATTTCTCACTGTGATTGTGTACTTTTCTCCATATCCATTGTTTATATAAATACTTATTACTTCTTACCATCTTGTAAATGATGTTTAGTTACTTATAATAGTTTTTCTTTATGTGAGCATAGTTATAAACACACATGATAGTATAAAATAATACAAAGAATAGTGTACTCTATCTTACTTATCTGTTTGTAAATACTCATTTGTTTGTGTGTGTGTGTATGTGTGTGTGTGAATATGTGTGTGTGTGTGTGTGTGTGTGTGTGTGTGTGTATGTGTGTGTGTGTGTTTGTACTTTTAATGTGAGTGAGGCATGTGCCTTGAGAGTGTGGTGGTAGCCGTGGCAACAGAAGCAAGCAGGTCTTTGTTACCTAAGGATGATGTCATTACTGGATTCAGAGGCTAGCTGTAAACCACTTCTGATGATAACATACCTCCCCTTTTCTTATCATAGAGAGAAGAAAAAAGGGAAAAAGGGGAAGCCGATGCTAAAAGGTAAATAGGGGCTTTAGACCTCTTAAACTGCTCCCTGCTGTCTAGGAGCATTATCAGTTTTGGGATGTAGCTGACTTTCACCATCCGGGCCCACTTGATAGTTGTGTAAAAGGAACTGTTTGACTTTTTGGTTAGAAAATTTTGAATTTGTCTTTGAAGGAATATGGAAACAAGATTAATGAGGCAGGGAGGAAATAGTATCTCCAGGAAAATGGGGAGAAGAGGCATTAAGAAGGGCAGTATCTTATTTCCATGTAGGTTTTGAAAAACCCAGGAATTGGAGGCCTCATGCTGTTCCCTGCATTTCTGGGTGTCTGATTGCAGCTGATGGAATGTATTTCTTACTGCCCCAGATTCGTTGACATAGAAACAGCATTCTTCCTGGAGAAACAGACAAGGACCACCTTCTTTAGCTGTCAGGACATCTAGTCCGTGTCTGTTCTGAAGCACAATTGCTTCCAAAGAATCGATCTTTTTCTGGATGATGAGCATGGTTTCATACATTCCTTGGAAACCGTTGTCAAGCTGGGATAAGAACTTCTGGTATAGGGTTAGGGAAGTTGTCGGCCCTGCTGTTCCAGTGCCAGCACCTGTAGCTACTCCTGCAGCAACCAGGACTGGCACAACCTGCAGTGCCCTCTTATACTGGACAGGTATATGTCAAAAACTGGAATTGGTAGAGATTCTTTGCCATGTATTACTCCTAGTTCAGGGAAGGAACACCAGTGTGCAAACTCTTCCTGACCAGCTGGCAGGTAGGTGATGATATATACCAATCCCACACAGAATTGACATGTTTTGGGCTGCAGGGCACTGCGGCAGAGATGGGGTATCAAGGATTGTGGTGCTATTGCAGCCTAGGGAACTGAGTTTTCCTTCAGAACATGTCCTGGATGTCCTAAAACTGTCACACCAATAAGAGGGATATAAAAAAGTATGGCAGCATCGGAGTCGGGGCAGCTGATAAAAGCTGAGGTAAGGTTATTGGCCAGTATCACTAGAGAGGCTGTAATTGGCAATTGTGAATTAGTTTCAGGGGGGTACTGCATAGCTAGCAGTCTTTAAAGTGACCAGGTTGGGTGCCATAAGGAGTTCGTACACCAAGGTCAGGGTCTGAATCAAAAGGCTAAATGACAAGTTAGCACCATTTGTGAGGGGGGATGTCAAGGACGTAAGGACTTTGGAGGACTGTTTGATTATTTCTCCTATTTTTCCGATATCTAGAGTTTGGGAAATTGGACAAAATTTCTCTGGATGTGGATAGTACTCACTGGAGACCCTGCTTGGTTTTTACATTAGAGCTTACCAACAACTCCTGTTTTCTACCTGGGATTCCATGGGTCTTGTATATAGAAGAACAGGGTCTTGCATTGCTGACAGAAGTGATTGGACCTTGATCCTAACATATGTATCTGGAACGACCAATATGGGCAGCCCCCATATTTGTCTGGCCATTTTTTGCAATCATCTGGTGAAAGAGGAAGCAGACAAAGAGAACATAATATGTAGAAGGAATGACAGATATAGGGATGACAGCAATTTGGATTGGCTCCCAGTATGGAGTGGTTTCCTGATCCTATTGGGAAAGTCTGTTTGTTATCAGTGGGGATTCCTTGAACCTCGAATCTCTAGATGTAAGTGATACCATGGATGGAAATGATCAGATGAGAAGCCCAGGTCTAATCCAGTGGAGTGGAGCGCAGATGCTAGAGTGGTGTCTCATTCTTCTGGGATTGGGCACAAGGTGGGTGGTCTCAACATCTTGTGGAGCTTAAGAGAGCAGGGTCCATGAAGGGCCCTACCATTTAGGAGAGACAGCTAAGAGCTGCTGATCTGGAGGGGACAGAAGAACTTGGTCTCAAAGGTTGAGACAGGAGACAGCGTGTGGCCTTAGTCAGTGGTGGTCAGTAAAGTTCCATAGGAGAGAAAGGGGGAGAAAAAGTAAGGGGTAAGTAAATGGTCTAGGAGAGGAGTGCATTTAGTTGAAAGACCAGGAGTTAGTACTGACATCCATACATGAGTTTGAAAGCTGAGACAAAGTGAAGCCATTTGGGGAGAGCTTGTAGCATAAAATGAGCCAGAGGTAGGAGTTTTGCCCAATCAAAGTTACTGTGACAGTTTGACAAGAGTGGTTTATAGGGAGCAGTTAGTTCTTTCTACCTCATCTGAAGATTGAGGGTGGTATGGAATATGAAAATGCCAGGTGATGTCTAGGGCCTTAGACAGAATTTGAGAAATTTGGTAAATTAATTAGGGACCATTGTCTCACTGAAGGGAGGCTGAGACACCAAATTGGGGATGATCTCTTGGAAGAGGAGCTCAGAAACTGTCTGAACCCTTTTGTTAGTTGTGGGATATGCCTCCACCCACCCTGAGAATGTGTCAATTAAAACTAGAAGGTAACTGGCACATTTGGCATGTGGGTAAAGACAAGTTGCCAGTCAGTTCCAGGAAGGGAACCTCTGGCCTGATGGGTAGAAAAAGGGGTGCTACAATACCAGAGGTTGAAGTCTGACACTTGACAGACTTTGGAAGAGGCAGTGATGGATTTAAGAAACTTAAGTCCTTAGGAGTAGGCTTCTGGTGGGTTTTACCAAAATAAGACAAAGCCTTGCTGTTAGGATGAAAGATGTGGCCAAGATAGGACAGAATTTGATGAGTGTTAGGGAGTGAGAGTGGGGATGTGGCTTGCAGTGTAAGAATGTCCTGGGGAGGGTGAGACATGTGAAGGCCCCTAAGGGCTGCAGCTCTGGCTGACTCTTCAGCTCCCTTGTTTCCCTTGGAGACAATAGAGTCATTCGTCAGGTGGGATCTGCAGTGGAAAAACCCAATAGCTGTGTGGAGATGGGAGGCCTTTAGCATGGCCATAATTTGGTTTGCATTAGTTACTGATCCTCCTTTAGTCATAAGTACCCCATGCTCCTTCCAGTTAGGGGCATGGGTCAGGATGATATGGAAAGCATGTTTAGAATCTGTGTAGATGTTGAGGGAATGTCCCTGTGCCAGTTGAAAGGCATGGGTAAGGACTACTACTTCAGCCTGTTGATTGGTGGTATGAGCAGGAAGGGCCTGTGCCTCAGTGTCTGACACTATGGGGCAGCTGACTCTTATGGCTCCTTCACGTAGAAAGGAGCTTCCATCTTGTATACCAGGTATAGATGGTCTGAGGCAAATTGCCCTCCTGTATGTGTGAAGGGTGAGGTAATAATTCCTCTAAGGTTTTAGTGCAGGGGTGAGATAAGGAGTGGTTAGTATTGGTGGAGAAAGAAGATTGGAAAGGCAGGTGTGATTGAAAGGGTAGTGTGGAGTCTTCTATTAGTGCTACCTGAAGATAAAGAATCTTGGAGGGAGGTAGATTTTGTAAACCTTTGAAAGGTAGGAGCTGTGACATGTTATAAGAGGAGAAGAGTATTATAGGCAACCCAAATGTTAGGTTTTCTTATCCTTGAATAAGGAGTTCAGTAGCTGCTAAGGTACAAACACAAGGTGCCATCCCTGCATGGTTAGATCTAGTTTTTTTGACAGGTATGCTACAGGTAAAAAGGAGCGTCCCAGTTGGTGACCTACCTTTCTAAATGTTGGTATCAGGAACTGCTTTTACCTCCAGCAATGATGTCATCTGGTCCCCTGTGTATCTGTTTTCAAGGCAACTGTCATCCATTTCCAGCATATATTTCATGTTACGGTTACACCACATTTCACATAAAAGGCAGATCATTTCTGCCCTCTTCCACTTCTCTCTCCTCTTTTCCTTTTTTTCCTCTCTTTCTCTTCCACCTCTCTTCATCCCTTGGCCTTTGTCTCTACCATTCCAATAAACCTCTCCACGTGGAGCCCTGTTGGCCTGGTGTGGTTTGTCCAGACGTGAGCCATAGAGCCTCTCTGTAAAAGACAATGTAAAAGGTGGTACGTGTATGGGTACTTAAAAAGACAACCAAAAGCCATCAGTGGCTGAACAAAGAGGAAAGTGAAAGGAAATGGATTCATGGGAGTTCAATCAACCTGATAACATTTTACATTTTATGCTCAGGTTTGGTGCCATAGGAGAACATCCTATAGTATAGTTGGTGACCTCCAAAGGAGCTGGGAGTTGGGTTGAATCTTGTGAAAAGATCAAATACAGAGAACTCATTCTGAACCGTACAGATCCCATAGGATGCTTTATGCTAAGAAATATAATGTCAGTGCTGGAATATTGTTATTGGTTAAAACTTAGGCTTTAATACCAAAGTACTCATTTTGGTTCAAACTGAATTTGAACACCTGCAGCGTGAAATACCGAAGAGGGCACCATCCCATATTACCCCATGTACCAGCAGGTCACATGGCACCAATGGGTCATTTGGCCCTGGTGGGCTGTTCTCATCTTGACAGACTTTCTGGTCTGTAGCTCCAGAAATCTCTTCACCCAATTTGCTAAGTTACCTTAGAAAGTCACTACCATGACAATCCTCAGACTCGAGCATCCAAATTTATCAGCTGGCAGGGGTGGGGGTTTGGTTTGGGAGTGGGGCTGTACCTATCTCTGGAAATCAGTTGAGAAGCTGTGTAATGGCAAACACCACACAAACTTAGTTTAGAATCAACAGGTAATTCAATCACTGGGTACAACTACTAACATCCTTATTAGTAAGCCATAGTAAATGAAATCCTTCAGTGGCTGATCCTAAGTGATCGGAAATCTAAGTGGGCGGCTCCAGTTCATTATATCACCTACCCCAATTTCTCCCACAATCCAACAATCCCAAGTCCCTTTTCTCATCCTCTCTTTCTCCCTCCAACCTGGAAGTCTAACCTGAAAGTATATGTCCAGTGTTTGGTGCCCTGAAATCTTTATTCATTAAGGAAAAGACCTTGCCACAAACAGCCAACATATCAAAAACTAATCCTTATGAAATAAGTATGGTCATGGTTGATGTAGATACAACAGGTCACATGGTAAGGTGGAAAGAGAAAAGAAGATAAGTCTTGGATGCTTTTGATTAAGGTAGCCTTGACTACTCAGTGGTAGTAGCAATAGAGCCTGCCCAGGACAAAATAAGGGGTGAGAACATACACATGACCTTTTCCTCTGACTTTCACATGTGTTTCCACACAAAAGGGTGTGCATTCACACATAAATATATACACATCACACACATGCCACACACACAGACACACACACATACACACACACACACACACAGACACACAGACACACACACACCCGGACCACATACATTTAAAAAGACAGATGTGCAAAAAAGACACCTAACCCATGGGTATACACCAGCCACACTTGTATATGTCTATATATGTAGGCATGTGTGTACATATGTCTACTTGAATATTGTAAAATGTTTTTGAGTAATTTAGTAAATATGTAACTTATTTACATGTGTATATAGATGTCTGTCTGACACACAGTTAGATACACATAATAAATGCATAGGTTCTTTGTATATTGGGTTTTGTCATGGAGTATATTGGTTTCCCATCTTTGTTAATTGACAGTTTTGCTGGATAGAGTAGCCTGGATTTGTGTTCTCTTAGGGTCTGTATGACATCTGCCAAGGATCTTCTGGCTTAAATAGTCTCTGGTGAGAAGTATGGGGTAATTCTGATAGGTCTGCCTTTGTATGTTACTTGATATTTTCCCTTACTGCTTTAATATTCTTTCTTTGTTTTGTGCATTTGGAGTTTTGACTATTATGTGATGGGACAGATTTCCTTTCTGGTCAATCTATTTGGAGTTCTGTAAACTTCTTGTATGTTTATGGGCATGTCTTTCTTTTTTTTAGGGAAGTTTCCTTCTATAATTTTGTTGAAGATATTTACTGGACATTTATGTTGAAAATCTTAGCTCTCTTCTATACCTATTATCCTTAGGGTTGATCTTTTCATTGTGTCTTGGATTTATTTAATATTTTGGGTTAGGAGCTTTTTGCGTTTTACATTATCCTTGATGGTTGTGTCAGTGTTTTCTGTTATCTTCTGCCGATGAGAGTCTCTCCTCTATCTCTTGATTTCTGATTGAAAATACTTGTGTTTCTGACACCTGATCTTCTTCCTTCTTTTTCCATCTCCAGGGCTGTCACCCTTTGTGCTTTCTTTATTGTCTCTATTTCTATTTTTAATTCCTGGATGACTTTGTTCAATTCCTTTACCTGTTAGTTTGTGCTTTCCTGTTGTTCTTCAGGAGATTTCTGTGTTTCCTTTTTAAAGGCTTCTATTCCTTACTTGTGCTGTGCTGTATTTCTTTAAGATAGGTATTTACGTCCTACAAAGAATAATAGACCAAAAACTCAAACACAAGGAGAAAAACTAACCCTAGAAAAAGCACAAAAGTAATCTTCTTGCAACAAAACCAAAGGAAGAGAAATACACAAATATAATTCCACCTCTAACAACAAAAAATAACAGGAAACAACAATCCTATTCTTTAATATCTCTTAATATCAATGGACTCACTTCTCTAATAAAAAGACATGTAAAACAGAGTGGATACTTAAAGAGGACTCAGTATTTGCTGCAAACAGGAAACCCACATAAGTGACAATGACAGACATTACCTCAGAGTAAATTGCTGGCAAATAATTTTCCCAAGCAAATGGTCCAAAGAAAAAAGCTGGAGTAGCCATTCTCATATCGAATAAAATCAACTTTCAACTAAAAGTTTTCAGAAAAGATAAGGAAGGACACTTCATATTTCGAAGGAAAAGTCCAACAAGATGAACTCTCAGTCCTGAATATCTATGCTCCAAATGCAAGGGCACTTGCATTCATAAAAGAAACCTTCTAAAGCTCAAAGCACATATTGCATGTCACACAATAACAGTGGGAGACTTCAACACCCCACTTTCATCAATGGACAGCTCATAGAAACAGAAATAAAACAGAGACATAGAGAAACTAACCTAAGATATGAGCCAAATGGACTTAACAGATATTAATAGAACATTTCATCCTAAAACAAAAGAATATACCTTCTTCTTACAAACTCATCGTACCTTCTCCAGGACTGACCATATAATTGATCACAAAACAGACCTCAACAGATATAAGATTGAAATAATTGCATGCATCCTATCAGATTACCATGGATCAAGGCTTGTTTTCAATAACAACAATAGTGACAGAAAGCTCACATATACATGGAAGCTGAATAACACTCTACTCAATGATAACTGGTCATGGAACAAATAAAGAAATAAATTAAAGACTTTTTAGGATTTAATGAACATAAAGGTACAACGTACCCAAACTTATGGAACAGAATGAAAGCAATGCTAAGAGGAAAACTCACAGGTCAAAAAGAAATTGGAGAGAGCATACATTAGCACCTTGACAGAACACCTAAAACCTCTAGAAATAAAAGAATCAAATGCACCCAAGAAGAGCAGAAGGCAGGAAATTGTATTAAACTCTGGGCTGAAATCAACCAAGTAGAAAGAAAAAAAGGAATATAGAAAGAATCAACAAATGTGGGAGCTGGTTTTTTGAGAAAATCAACAAGATATATAATAAACCCTTAGCCTGACTAACCAGAGGGCACAGAGTATCCAAATTAACAAATCAGAAATGAAAAGTAAGACATAACAAGAGAATCTGAGGAAATTCAGAAAATGATCAGATCTTACTACAAAAGCTTATATTCAACAATACTGGAAAATCTGTATGGAATGGACAATTTTCTAGACAGATACCAGGTACAAAAGTTAAGTCAGGATCACACAAAGCATCTAAACAGTCCCATAACTACTAAAGAAATAGAAGCGGTTATTAAAAGTCTCCCAATCAAATAAAGCCCAGGACCAGGTCTGTTTAGTGCAGAATTCTATCAGACCTTCATAGAAGATGTCATAGCAATGTGGTGCAAACTATTCCATAAAATAGAAAAAGAAGGAACACTACCCAATTCCTTCTATGAAACCATAATTATGCTTGTTGCTGTTAAATATTGGCTGCGCCCATCCAGAAAGAGCACACGAAACCAATACCAACACGGTTTCTTGTGGTGAGATTTAATAATTCCCTTATTGAATACAAGGGGAAGGGGCCAGAGAAAGAACAGAAAAGAGAGTGAGGGTGGAGGGAGTCTGCTTTTATTTGTACTGTGAGGTAAAGATGCCCAGGTGGGGTGAGACTTGAGCCAAAACGTCTTCTGGGACTGTACGGTGTTAATGCTAAAGGCAACACTTGATACCAACAATGCTTATACCTAAACCACACAAAAAACCAAGAAAGAAAGAGAACTTCAGAGCAATTTCCCTTATGAATATCAAAGCAAAAATACTCAATAAAATTCTTACAAACCAAATCCAAGTAACCATCAAAATGATAATCCATCATGATTAAGTAGATTTCATCCCAAGGATGCAGAGATGGTTTAATATATGGAAATCCATCAATGTAATTCTCTAGAGGGGCAGGCAGTAAAAGGTACCCTGATTCCTGCTGGAGATAGGTTGAATCCCCAGGACACTTAAAGGGGACTGCCGGTGCCTTCCCAATTTCCCAGGATAACAGGACCCCCCAAAGACCCCTTTCAGAGGTTTGAGACAGAGTAGTCATGTAGGGCAATGCTGCAAGCCCTTTCAGCACAGGTCATGTAGGCTCAAGACAGATCAGAGGTGGAAGCAGGACCACACCTACAAATAAGTATATGAGGAGGTCTTCCCAAGCTCTCAGGACAAACCAATAAGAAGTACCTGATGTCCCGCGCTACGTCTCGCCAGCAGGAACGACGCGGCACACACAGGATCCTACTGCAGAAAAGCTTTAATGCGTCTTGAGAGGGAGAGCATAAGCTTACAATGCGGAGACGCCGAGTGAGGAATAACCGTCCCTTATATAGGAAACTATCCTCGCCTAGGACGTGTCATTCTCTGACTGGTCGCTGCCAATTATGCCAGATGACATACCAAAACGTACGTGTCCCTTTGAGTAGGGAAGTTACCAGGCGCCTGTGTATTGCCCTTTTTACTAGGTGCGTTCTGCCGGATGCCGGTGCCATCTTGTAATGGAGTTTGTGAGGACAGCACCTCACATATGTGAGGACAGCTCCTCGGACACCTCCTCACATCTCTGTGAGGACAGCTCCTCGGACAGCTCCTCACACCTTCTGTCAAACACTGACCCATTCACAAAACTATTTAAGCACAATGAAAGGCGTGCAGAAATTATTCCATTGTCTATGAGCTTCTGTTATAAGAGCTATTACTCTGCCACTTGGAGATGAGATCTGCTCTCCAGAAATCATCACTGCCAGAATCTCCCTTGCACTCCTCACTGGCTAGTTAGTCCCCTGCTGGATCAGCCCCACCCAGGTAACCAAAGTGGCAGGCAGTGGGTGTAAGGAGAAGGACAGGCAGTTGGGGTGGCAAAAAAATGTTCCCCCTCCCTGCCTGAGATCTTTCTCCCTTTACCTGTACCCACACAACTAGCCAGCCTGGTCAGAGATCACTGTGGAGAGCACTCTGGCACCAGAGCCGTACAATGTAGTGCTGGAACAATGATCAACAAAACTGAAGTGTGGGAAGGTAAGTCACCTCCCCCAACTCTGGAGACTAGCAACCTATCTTTTCCTGCTGAGTTTTCAGTCAGCACCATCTCAAGTTTAGGGCAATCTGAAGGGGCAACTGAAGGCTCCTGGCCAGAGCTACTCTCTGGAGTTGGCTGAAGGTCCCTCTAGCCCCTGTCTAAATCCTGACAACCTGCAAAACAGCCTGCAATTGGTTTTGGCAGACTCCCTATCTAACCTGGGAAAACAGTAGACACTTAAAGCCACAGGGCACCTGCTCCTTCTTTAATCTGCAGGAAGGCTTAACGTTTTGGACTTCTGTGGAATCCCCCAAGGCCGATAGGCCAAGGGAATATTCCCATTGGACAAACCATTTCTCTTCTTTTCTGTAACAGACAGTACACTGACACACACAAAAACACAACATTAAAAAAAAAATTACTCAGTGACTCAGTTCCTGCGACCCCCCCCCCCACGGCAGTGTTCTTGCAGCTTTCCACAGCCCAACACCCACCCTGTGGCAGTGTGGGGTAAGTGGGGTAAGTAGTCAAACTTCTAAGTCCTGTATCACCTAGGGGATGTGCCCTGTGGCTGAGCTGATGCAGAAAACCCCCAAGGCTTCAAAGGAGACACTAAACAGTCTGTCTTCTCCTCGCTCTCCCCCCCCACCCCCCAGGGCAGGTCTCCATTAAAAAAACAAAGGAGCTTCCACCTGCCTCTCCCCTTACTCCACCTTCCCCCATCCAACTAAGGAGATCTCTCCTTAGAGGTAGTGGTTAAAACAGCCAAGCAGATAAAGACCACATTAGGACAGAAGGTATCACCTATAAAGACAATGGAATACCCAAGGACACCCAGAACCAAATCACCCCCAATTCTAAGGGCCACTGTTGACAGCACACCTAAAAGCTCTAGAACAAAAAGAAATAAATAAACCCAAGAGGAGTAGAAGGCAGGAAATAATCAAAATCAGAGCTGAAATCAACCAAGTATAAACAAAAATGAGTATACAAAGAATCAGCAAAACCAAGAGCTGGTTCTTTGAGAAAATCAACATGATAGATAAACCCTTAGACTAACCAGAGGTCACAGAGCGTGTATCCAAATTAACAAAATGAGAAATGAATAGGGAGGCATAACAGCAGCATCTAAAGTAATTAAAAAAAAATTACATCCTACTACAAAAGCCTATATTCAACAAAACTGGAAAATCTGGAGGAAATGGACAATTTTCTAGACAGATACCATGTACAAAAGCTAAATCAGGAACAAATAAACCATTTAAACACCCCCATAACTCCTAAAGAAATAGAAGCAGTTATTGTTATTAAGAGTCTCCCAAGCAAAAAGAGCCCAGGTCCAGATGGATTCTGGTTTGAATTCTACCAGATATTCACAGAAGACCTCATACTAATACTGTTCAAACTATTCTACAGAATTGAAACAGATGGAACACAACTAAATTCCCTCTATGAGTTAATAATTATATAATAAGGTTATACAATTAATCTTATACTGAAACCACACAAAGACCCAACAAAGAAAAAGAAGTTCAGACCAATTTCCCTTATGATTATTGATGCAAAAATACCCCTGAATGTCTTAAAACAGAATTCAAGAACACATCCAAATGATCATCCATCATAATCAAGTAGGCTTCATTCCAGGAATGCAGGGATTGTTTAATATACAAAAATCCATCAATGTAATCCACTATATAAACTAACCCAAAAATAAGAATGACATGGTCATTTGATTAGAGGCTGAAAAAGCATTTGACAAAGTTCAATACCCCTTCATAGTAAAAGTCCTGGAAAAATCAGGAATTCAAGTCCCATATCTGTATATAGTAAAAGCAATATACAGCAAACCAGTAGCTAACATCAAACTAAGTGGAGAGAAAATTGAAGCAACCCAACTAAAATCAGGAACTAAACAAGACTGCGCACTCTCTCCCTACCGATTCAATCTAATAGTTGAAGTCATAGTCAGAGCAATCAGACAGTGAAAAGAGGTCAAAGGGATACAAATTTGAAAGGAAGAAATCAAATTATCACTAATGCAGATGATATGATAGTATAGTTACGTGACCCCAAAAGTTCCACCAGAGAACTACTTAACCTAACAAACAACTTCAGCAAAGTGCCGAGGTATGAAATTAAATCAAACAATTCAGTAGCCTTCTTCTACTCAAAGGATAAACAGGCTGAGAAAAAAATTAAGGAAATGACACCCTTCACAATATTCCCAAGTAATATAAAATATCTTGGTGTGACTTTAACCAAGCAAACGAAAGATCTGCATGACAAGACCTTCAAGTCTCTTAAGAAAAAAATTGAGGAAGAACTGAGAAGATGGAAAGTTCTTCCATGCTCATGGATTGGCAGGATTAATATAGTAAAGATGGCCATTTTGCCAAAAGCAATCTATAGATTCAACACAATCTCCACCAATATCCCTACTCAATTCTTTATAGAGATAAAAAGAGCAATTTGCAAAACCCAGGATAGCGAAAACTATACTCAACATTAAAAGAACTTCTGTGAGAATCACCATCCCTGACTTCAAGCAGTATTACAGAGGAATCGTCATAAAAACTGTATGGGATTGGTACAGAGACAGACTGATAGATTAGTGGAATAGAAGTGAAGACCCAGAAATAAACCCACACACCTATACTCACTTGATCTTTGACAAAGGATCTAAAACCATTCAATGGCAGAAATATAACATTTTCAACAAATTGGAGGTCAGCATGTAGAAGAATGCAAATTGATCCATTCTTATTACCATGTACAAAGCTTAAGTCCAAGTGGATCAAGGCCCTCCACATCAAAGCAGATACACTCACACTAAGAGAAGAAAAAATGAGGAAGTGTCTAGAACATATGGGCACAGGGCAAAATTTCCTGAACAAAACACCAAGGGCTCATGCTCTAATATCAAGAATCGACAAATGGGACCTCATAAAGCTGTAAAGCTTTTGTAAAGCTAAAGATACTGTCAATAGGATGAAATGGCAACCAACAGATTGGGAAAACATCTTTACCAATCCTACATCTGATACAGGCTAATATCTAAAATATACAAAGAACTCAAAAAGTTAGAATCCAGAGAGTGAAATAACCGTATTAAAAATGGGGTACAGAGCTAAACAAATCATTCTCAGCTGAGGATTATCGAATGGCCAAAAAACAGCTAAAGAAATGTTTAAGATCCTTAGTCAACAGGGAAATGTAAATCAAAACAACCCTGAGATTCTATGTCACACCATTCAGAAAAGCTAAAATAAAAAACTCAGTTGACAGCAGATGCTGGGGAGGATGTGGAGAAGGAGGAACACTCTTCCATTGCTGATGGGATTGCAAACTGGAACAACCACTTTGGAAATCAGTCTGGAGGTTCCTCAGCAAATTGGAGATTGCACTACCTGAGAACCCAGCTATACCTCTCTTAGGCATATACCCAAAAGATACTCCAACATATAACAAAGACACATGCTCCACTATGTTCATATCAGCCTTCTTTATAATAGCCAGAAGCTGGAATGAACCCATATGCCTTTCAAAAGAGGAATGGATTCAAAAAAGTGGTACATCTACACAGTGGAGTACTACTCAGCTATCAAAAACAATGACTTCATGAAATTCATAGGCAAATGGAATGACGTAGAAAATATCATCCTGAATGAGGTTACTCAATCACAGGAAAACACACTTGGTATGCACTCATTGATAAGTGGATATTAGCCAAAATGCTCGAATTACTCAAGATGCAATCCACAGACCACAGGAAGCTCAAGAAGAAGGATGACCAAAACTCAGATGCTCCCACTCCTTAAAAGGGAATATATATATGTGTGTATGTATGTATATAGATGTATGTATGTATGTATATGTATATATATGTATATATATGTATATATATGTATATATATGTATATATATGTATATATATACATATATATGTATATATGTGTATATATGTATATATGTATGTATATGTATATATATGTATATATATGTATATATGTATATATATGTATACTAGATACAATTGATGAAGTAATAAAATGCATCTTGAAAGGAACCGGATATAGATCTCTCCTGAGAGACACATCCAGAGGATGTCCAATAGAGAAGTCAATGCTAGCAGCAAACCACTGATCTGAGAACAAGACCCTTGGAGGGAATTAGACGAAATATTGAAACAGTTGAAGGAGCATGCAACCCCATCAAAACATCAATGCCAACCAAACAGAGCTTCCAGGGCCTAAACCAGTACCGAAAGAGTATACATGGCATAATCCAAGAGTCCAACCGCATATATAGCAGAGAATAGACTTGTTGGGGCACCAAGGGAAGGGGAAGCCCCTGGTCTTGCCAAGGTTGGACCACCAGTACAGGGGAATATGGGATGGGTAAAGTGGATGTATAGGGGGAATACCTGTATGGGGGAGGGGGATGGGAGGGAATGGGGGCTTATATACAGGAAATTGGGAAGGGGAATAATGTTTGAAATATAAGTAAAGAAATATATATCTAATAAAAATTTTTAAAAAATTAAAATTTAGGAACCAAGAAGATGCCAATGCCAGTTCTAGCTATAATGTTTAGGTCCTGAGATGGAGAAGGGGAGTTAACAAAAGTGAAGACACTGACCATCTTTTGATTTTCAGGCAAGTGGCCACAAATAACTTGAGCCTTCTATATTTATACAATGACAATTGTGCTTATCCAAGCAGTGGTATCATTGCTTACATTATTAAATGAAATCATAATATCCACATTTTAAAAGCTCTATCTTTACACAAATCCCCCAATAGTTCCCCTTCCTCCTTCTCCCATTCCTTGGATCAGTCACCACCTAAACTTATTTTGCATTAAAAAGCACAATTTCAGCAAGACAAAAGAGATGTCTGGCTAGGCTTGTCCTGTAAACAGGAAGATATACCTGTCTGGTAGCAAACATGGTTACATAGTTACGCATGGTGAGAGGCCGAATTAAACATTTGTTGGTAAACTATCTCTAGTTATTATCTCCTATCATAATTCCCTTTTAATTGCAGACAGACAAGTTCATTTTACAAAGCAGATCTTCTAGAAATCTTTCTAATATATAGTTCTTTGTAAGATGTAATCATTCTCGGGGTTGGGGATTTAGCTCAGTGGTAGAGTGCTTGCCTAGGAATCGCAAGGCCCTGGGTTCGGTCCCCAGCTCCGAAAAAAAGAACCAAAAAAAAAAAAAAAGATGTAATCATTCTAAGAGCCATTTTCAAGTCTCTATCAATCCAACATAATGTCTGCATTTTCCATGTCTCTACTGATCAGATATAGCTTCTTAAAAACAGTTATGTAAGCAGGACCTACCTCTCTCCACAACTGACACAGACTTGCTCAGTGTGACTGGGTACTTCTCTAAAGATATGATTATAAGTCTCAAATTCCCAGGATTTATAGTAACATCTGGAGGATTGATAGATACAAAAAGAGGTGAAGAACATTTTATCTCTTGAAAGAGTTTTGAGAAAAATGTAGAATCATCCACAGTGACTTAGTCTCTGTGACTCCAGATGGCCTTGTCCATGACTGATGAAGTGCTACAGTTTTGATAATGACTATATGCAGTACAATGAAGGAAAGGAGAGCTTGTAGGGCATGCAAACTTGGTACTAAATATAAAGGCCACCAAATTTACCTTGTCAACTGAGAAGTGGTTTCCATGGACTTTCCATAGTAGAATCCTGCCACTGAAGCACTTATATGCTATTCCTTGCAGCAGCTACATGGCCACTGCCAGAAAGAGGTAGCACCTCTGCTAAATTATTTCTGATACATGCATGAGGATCTGAGTGCAGTCTCCAGAGAACATGTAAAAAGTCATGGGACTGTGTTCCAAACTAATCATCCCGGTGCCTGTGAAATGGAGAAGAAAGAAACCCTGTGGCTTGACAGAGCCCCAGTCTAGCTAAATTGGTAATTCCATGGTCAGCTTGAGACCATGTCACAAAATCAATACAGTAGAGAGTGACTGAGAATGATACCCAGTATTGACCTTTGACCTCCTTATTCACACCTGTGGACATGCAACTGCATACACATGTGCCCCCACACAAACATGTACACACAAAGTACTGTGACCTTATAAGCAGACTCAAGCCTCTTTAGAAAGTTTCATGTCATTTTTTACCCTGCAACATCTCTCATACAGCACACTGTTCCTTATTGTTTGCACTTTATCTTTTCTTAGTTTTAGATATATTATGCCCATTGTCTATCATAATGAATTTCATCTTTAAAAATAACCTCAGTATCATTATATTCATTCAGCCTCCTTGTCTTTAGGCAACAGAAATCATTTTTTTAACTTATTTTTACAGGAGACTGGAGAGTTGACGGAGAAGTTAAGAACATGTACTACTTCTGAAGAAGACCCATGTTAGATTCAAAGAACAAGATGACTCATAATCTCGGGTAATTTCAGTTTCAGGGACCCAATACCCTTCCTTTTCTAGCCTCCACAGGCAACCCTATGCAGGCAAATATTCACACATAATTTAATAAAGACACACCCCCCCACACACACACACGTTTACAATTTAAATTATTTTCTGGCCTTATTTTTTTTGACTAGGACAAAGAGGGTAAAATTATTCAATCTACTTCATATTTCTGAAGGGGAACAACATTTTGCCTTCTTGATAGGAGACAAACCCCTCCAGATTTAGAGGCATGTAAATCCAAGTTGACAAAAGTGTCCATCATATAAACTAATGTGCCTTTTGAATTGTCTTTTACTTTTCCATAATGGGTGTTGCTTACAATTATGTTGCAGATTTGGTTTTTACCACAGTCTTCTTTGATGCTCTGAGCTGCTTTGATTTTAATTTCTGCTCCTCTCTCAATTACCTTCTAACCCTACATTGTTATTCTATCTTATCATTCATTTTATAACATCCATGTTCCATAAATTTGAAGAAGATAACAACAATTGCTGCTTAAAGTGTACTTCTTTTCCTTATAGTCACTCTATTGAAAAACATAGACTTTTGCCTTTAATTGTTGTTTTGTTTCTTTGATACAAGCTTTTTCCTTGAGTATAATAATACTGTTTTACTCTTTTAAATTTATCCTTTCCAAGTAAGATAATAGAAAATTTGTGGGGGTGCTTTGTAAATGAATATGAGGATGATCCCTATTGTCTATATTTTGATGTCTTCTACATTTGAAAAATGAGTGCTTATTCAGCAACTAAATCTTGCACAGGCAACCACTGTGGAGAGTCCAGTGGAAGTATTCCAGGACTCCTGATGGATGTCAGATCCCCTTGGACTCATACACCTGACATTTTTAACTAGTATATTATCTTAAACCCAGGTTGTTGGGGTATTTTCTTTCATCCTCTACCTCTTATGTCAGAAAGAACGAAGAATATCATATTGGAACAAGGTCACTTGATTCTATTTCACGATGTGACTAAGAAACGTGGAATCTCCTAGTCGTATTCCTGATTTGATTATAAAGGAGAACATTTTGTTTTATTTCTCTAGTTACATATAGTACATTTCAGTGTAGATGCCTATTCCTCTACCATGCAAGGAAAGGTCCCTATAAATCTACGTGATACAAATACAAGTGCTATTGAGTGGTCACCCTGGTTACACATTTCCACTGTGGAAAAGTCTCCGGAATCTACATGTCCCATATTTAAGTTTTTTGATTCACCAATCTGAGTAATACATGTTCATGAGTCTGAACTTATTTTATCCCGGAGTTGTTTAGCTTATCTCTGCAAGACCAAGTTGCCTTCATATGAACTATGTATGTATTCTTTTTTTAATTCTCAATATTATGTTCTGTTGCTCTGTAATACTAGGCAGAAATTCCATGTATGTAATTTTTTTCTTGCTTCAGAAATGGGAGAATCAGAACACACGTATGTACAGGGATACAGGATGACGGAGTACAATTTATGGCTTTCATTTCCTCCTTCCATTGTGTATGTCCCAAGGACCAAACCAAGGTTAACAGCCTTGGCAACAATTATCTTTACCCAATGAGGTATTTCACTCTTCCTAGTATATTTCATAATTTATTGTTGCAAGCCCAATTGCTACCCCATGCAAAAAAAAGGAATGTTTTCTTGCTGGTGTGTGCTATAATCTAAAGCATTTCATTAGATTAAGTCATTGTCCTCTTTAATACCCTAGTATGATACATATAATATCTGTGGGCATGCAGAAACATATATACACACATAATTTCACTGACATACACTGTTTGTGCCCAATGCCCGCACTGACACGGTACCGAGAATCAGGCGAAAGCCTGCGGGATTAAAGAAACACACACACACACACACACACACACACACACACACACACACACACACAGGTTATTGATAGCCATTCTTTTGTAAAATTTTTAATGGTATCACTTCAATACACAAGCTTAGATATATACATCCACAAACTCTCACCTACAAACTATATAGGAAGGTTTTTCATCAATGTGATATAAAACTAGAGATAACTTGGAAGAAGAAATCTTAACTGAGAAAAAATTCTTCATAAGATTGTCCTATGAAAATCCTGTGGGCACTTTCTTGATCAATAATTTTGTTGGAGGTCCCAGCTCCCTGTAGGTTGTCCCACTCCTGGGTTTATTGTTCTAGCTTTTATAAAAACACAGGCTGAGCAAGCCATAAATACAGACCAATAAACAATCTTCTTCCCATGTCACTCTAACATTTTCTGCCTGCTTAATCACTGGGATATCTTCCCACCCTACCTGATGGTGAAAGACCCTCAGAGAGAATTTTCCTTTGGGAAGGAGATCCTCAAGCCCAACGACCAGGCCGAGTCCACTCGGATGCAATCAGCAAGAGGTTTTATTGGAAAAACACAGGTACCTGCGGGCACACAGTCTCTTCGGAGGACTTGCACGCCCAGCAGCTCCAGCATGGGGCTTTTATAGGGTTTGGGGAAGCAGAAGCGGGTGTACAGAAGCAGATGCATGGTTACAGGGACTTGATTGGTGGATTCAAATGAGGCGCAGATGCAGGGTTTCGCAGCAAAGGAGTCCGGAATGTCAGGGGCTAGGGGCTTATCCCTTCCTGCCAGATGGCCTATGAGTCAGTTCCGATACCTCGGGCTGGTTCTGCATTCCTTCTTCCTTATCTTTGTGGTCTGTCAGTTTTAACGGCGGGGCAGGCCCCACAGGGCCTGGGCATGCCTGGACCTGCCCAATCCTGTTTCAGTTCTGAGTCTGTGAATTTTGAAACTTACTCTTTTAACTTCATATTTTTAAACCTTAAATCTGTATAATTTTCTTTTCAATGCAACTAGGATTTGTTTTAGTGACTTTGTGTTTTGGACTGATGTCTGCTAATGGGATCATAAAATAAGACTTAAGTTGAATCTTTCAACCTTCTAGAAAATGTGGAAAATAATTTTATTCTAATACCCTCATCTTTGAGACACAGGACATCATATATGAAAGGACAGAAAGATTCTGCCATAAATATAGGCATCCTGAAAGGTTAATTCTTTACAACCAATAGGTCCAGGTAAGAACTAGGTAGATAAATATTAGCAAAATTATTGTATGTTGTAAGGTTAGTTTATATAAGGAAGTAGCCATGTTTGAAGTGTCATATAATTGAGGGCCAGATAAAGTAGTAATTCAAAGAAAAAAGTGACAGAATGTATCACAGATAAAATGTGCCCAATTCACATGAGAACAGCTTAGGAATAAGGGAATGCACAAGAGTAGGAAAAGAGAGACAAAAATAAACAAAAGAAAGACAGAGAGAAGTAGAGTAAGAAAGAGAATTTGTGGTGTGTGGCATGTGTTTACAGAAGTTTTCTGGACATGTTTTTACAGATTCAGGTTCTGAGAGAACAACTATTCACTGGGGAAAACAGAAAAAGCTGGAGAATTAGAAGGATCCAGAAGATTGTAGCACATTGTCCAAGTTAATGTGAGTCCAAGCAGAACATCTCATGAAGATGGCAAGAGAAACCATATTGAATCAGTCAGCTTGGAAGGTTGGATTAAATGGAGGCTAGAAGCTCCTAGTATTAGGTCTATAAATAGTAGAACAGAGGGAAAAAATACTCTGGCCTCAGCCTAAAGGACGTATTTGCATAGCTTGGGTAAGACTCTTATCTCATCACTTTATCTAAGAAAAGAAAAGTGACATTCACTTAGAAAGACATACAGACAGACATACAGACAGACAGACAGACACACACACACACAGAGACACACAAACACACAAACATACAAACATAGAGTGGTGTGGGGAGGGAGGGAAGAAGAGAGGGAGGGAAGAAGGGAGAATGCTTGCAGTCAACCATTGAACTCAGAACAAGGTTCCAAAGAGAGGAGTTACAGAAAGAACTGAAGTAGTTGAAGGGGTTTGCCACCCCATAAGAAGAACAATATCAACCAACCAAACCCCTGCCCTCGATATTCCATGGACTAAACAACCATCCCAAGAATACACAAGGATGAGCCTATGGCTCCATCTGCATATGAAGCAGAGGATGTCCTTTTCAGGCACCAATGGGAGCAAATGCCCTTGGTCCTGTCAAGGCTTGATGCCCCAGTGTAGGGAACTGTCAGAATGGGCAGCTTGCAAGGAGTGAGTGGGTGACTGAGGAATTTCCCTCATAGAACAGGAGGCATGAGGGGAAATAATAGCTGGTTTCTAGAGGACAAATCAGGAAAGGGGATAATATTTAAAATGTGAATTAAAAAAATCCCCTCCCCCAATGAAAGAAAAAGAAAGAGAAATGGAGAAAGAAAAAGAAAAACAAATGGGGGTACATAACTGAACAGATTCCGACTGGGTTCGTGGTGGCGTTATTTCCATGATAGACAAGCATCTTCTGGGAAACCAAAGTCTTTGGGTTCCGGTGGAGTATGGTTGCAAAGCTGAAACTTAAAGGAATTGACGGAAAGGCACCACCAAGAGTGGAGCCTGCAGCTTAATTTGACTCAACACGGGAATCCTCACCCGGCCTGGACACAGACAGGATTGACAGATTGATAGGTCTTTCTCGATTCCGTGGGTGGTGGTTCATGCCTGTTCTTAGTTGGTGGAGCGATATGTCTGGTTAATTCCGATAAGGAAGAAGACTCTGGCATGCTAACTAGTTACGCGACCCCCTGAGCGGTCGGCGTCCCCCAACTTCTTAGAGGGACAAGTGGTGTTCAGCCACCTGAGATTGAGCAATAACAGGTCTGTGATGCCCTTAGATGTCCGGGGCTGCATTAGCGCCACACTGACTGGCTCAGCGTGTGCCTACCCTATGCAGGCAGGCGCGGGTAACCCATTGAACTGCATTGGTGATGGAGATCGGGGATTGCAATTATTCCTCTTGAACGAGGAATTCCCAGTAAGTGCCACTCATAAGCTTGCGTTGATTAAGTCCCTGCCCTTTGTACACACCACCCTTCGCTACTACCGATTGGATGGTTTAGTGAGGCCTGATCGGCCCATGGCCCTGTCGGAGGGCTGAGAAGAAGGTTGTACTTGACTATCTAGAGGAAGTAAAAGTCATAACCAGGTTTCTGTAGGTGAACTGGCGGAAGGATCATTAATGGAGAAGGCCGAGGGGGTGTCTGGTCCTTTCTTGGGCCTGTGTGAGTCCCTCCTCTCACTGGGAGGTGTGTCCCCGGGTCCCGGTTGCATTCATGGCCTGTGCCGCGGCCGCCAGCCAAGTGAGCATTTAGGGAAAGGCGGGGGTCGTTAAGGAGCGGTGCGGGGAGGGTGTCAGGTCTGGTCCTTCGAGGGACCTCCTCCATTCTCTCTCTCTCCCTTGCTCTTCTGCCTACATCCTTGCCTCCCTGCACCAGCCTCTGCCTCCACCACTGCTGCTTCTGCCGCCAGCACCTCCCTTGCCCGCTGGCCAGCCAAGGCCCTCCGCTTACCCAGGTCATTGTGCCTCTTTCTGGACCGGCTCCGTGATCTCATCTCGTGTGCACTGGGGGGGGGGGGTGGTGGTGGAGGGGGGCGGTACACAGTGGACCGGACCCGCTCACTCTCCTCACAGCACCTACCGCCCCTCCGCCACATCTCTCCCGCTCTGAAGGTGCCAGGGTGTCTCTGTCGCGTGCAGGGGGTCCCTGTGCCACGGGTGGGCTCTCGCAGCCCGCCCAGCCTTTTGGGCCTCACGTGTCAGCCCCGCTCCTGTCTGGGTACCTAGCTGTCCTGTTCCAGCACCGAAGTTTAAAGACCCCCGGGGAGGGGTCGCCCTCCCACCCGTCGGTCGTCCGCAGGAGGGCTTCCCGTTTCCTCCCTCCACCTGGTGCTCCCTGAGACTCAGCGGGCACCCTCCTGCCGCCAGCGCTTCCAGAGGCGGCGGTCGTGGGGCCATGTCCTGGGCACCCTCTGGGTGCCCGTGGGGTCCCGGCCCGAGCGCCCGACTTGCCCACCCATTGACTGGCCGCCGCTGGGTGCTGGGTTCGCGGCGTCCCATGTCCCGTGTGTTCCGCCTTTCTGTTCCCGACCCTGTCTTTTTTTTCTTTTCACATGTATCCTTTAATTTCCCGCTGGCCGGCCTGAGGTGGAGCCGCCTCGCAGTTGGCCCCTCTCTTCCAGTGCAGCAGGGGCGTGCGGGGGAGCTGGTGCTGTTGTTAGCACCCATAGGAGTCCGTTCACACCCCAGATACCGATAAGACTCTTAGAGGTGGATCACTTGGCTCATGCGTCGATGAAGAATGCAGCTAGCTTGGAGAATTAATGTGAATTGCAGGACACATTGATCATGGAAACTATGAACGTGAAAGACCCCCTCCCAGAAAGGGAATTGTACAAGTTCCCGTTCCTCCTGACCTCTCCACCCACGCGACTTTCTTCCCCCTCCACGCGTCCCGCTGTCGCCGTCCCCGCTCCTCCCAATGGGGGGGTCGGCGGGCGCTCCAGCCGTGGGCGCGGGGTGAGGTGGGGGCACCCGGGTGGGACCTGGGGTAGGGTTGGTGGGTGATGCCCCCCCTGTCGGTGACTGGCCAGTCAGACAGTTACACACAGACACACAGACACACACACACACAAATACATATTTAAGTATTTAAAATGATGTTTAAAGAAACCAGTCTTCCTGTTTAACAGAGGTTTAAAGGGAAGTTGGTTGACAGAACGTTTTTGTGGGTTTTTATTCTCTTTTTTACCAAATAGGAGGTAGATCTGTTGCCCCTTTTATTAAAAGCCAAAGTATTAAGTGGCGAGCCGATGTTTCAACTTTTACCATTCTGTTCCTTTCACGAAAACCAGGTAGTGTTGTTTCTTTGACTTTTCCTTTTTGAAACAAAATGGAAGGAGCTCTACCAGTTGGCCTAGTTTCCCTGTTCCTTTTCCCTCTTCCACTGTATGCTCAATGAAATAAAGTAAATAAATGAAGTTTCTAGTTATTTATTTGTTTGGGAGAACCGAACTCTCTCTCAAGAGATATTTCCATTTCCCCACCACCACCACCACCACGCACACACAGGAGGCCTACTGCCTCTATGTGGGGGAAGGGGAAGGGGGGGACAGGAGCTAGCTAAGAGGGGGTGGGGTGGGGCTGGAGAATATGCATGTCCCTGAAGGTCTGTCAGGGAAATACTGCTTCTGCCCTAGCACGCTTTGCTTCAGTGCTGAGCCAGGCAGTGCCTCTTTAGGGGGGTGGGGCAAG